>NC_089807.1:39439705-39684232 GCF_029633855.1 Hoplias malabaricus
GTGAATATACAGGTTTTACACTGAAGACCTAAGCAAAATCAAGGTTGCTGAAAACAAACGAACAATTTATTTATCCCCACAGGGAGGAACCGTGTTCACGTTTGGATCGGGCCGTTACGGGCAGCTCGGCCACAACTCGTTCAGAGATGAACTCCGACCTCGTGTGGTGGGGGAACTCTGGGGCTCAAAGGTGTCCCAGATCAGCTGTGGAAGGTAGAGTTGAGTTGGTTGTGTGTGTAAACACAATCATCGTTTTGCCATCATTATATCTCCTTTGATTAACTCTTGATTAGTCAACAATTCCTCATCCTGACCATGCATTTCACGTACCGAAGACTCTAGAAGTCTGTCTTAAATGTCTGCAACAGATTCTCCAACAACAACCTTGACCCTTCAGTGTGACGCCTGTGATACTCCTATTTTTTTAAGCAGCCTTTGTTTTCAAATACAATAAAGAAAAACCAAGTACCGTTTAAATATTGATGACATAGTTACTGTCCAGATTTAATCAGTTCCCTGTAAATTCATGTTACTAAACCTCTCATTATTTGCCTTTGAATTGAAGACATCACACTCTGGTGCTCATTGGATCAGAAATGATGTACTCGTTTGGATGTGGAGAGCAAGGACAGCTAGGAAATGGACAGAGAGCCAATCAGAAAGTTCCGTCGCCTGTTCACCTGCCGCCAGGTAATGACCAGTTCCTTCTAAACTGGATGGAGGCTGCTGGACAAAGCTTTCATTTAATGAGATGAATGAATATTGACATTTTTTACTGCACAGAAGTGAACCGTGACCAAAGAGTTGAGCAGATCATCGCTGGAGAGAGCGATTCCTTTGTCCTGTGCTGTCAGCAGGTGGGTTATAACATCATCTTCATCTTCTTCATCTTCTTTTATTCCACTTTTTTTATTTTATGACTGGTCAAATGATTTAAATATGAAATATGTTTGTTTTTAGCACATGGACAATAACTCAAATCGAGTCAAGGGGACTTTAACGATGGGAGACAGAATGATTGACAGGTGGATATCGGATTGTGACTCAAAGCAGTGGCAATCAATCAAAAAGTGAGTGTTTATATTAAATTAATTGGAAATGAATTTTCCTGGGCGGCACGGTGGTGCAGCAGGTTAGTGTCGCAGTCACATAGCTCCAGGGGCCTGGAGGTTGTGGGTTCGATTCCCGCCCTGGGTGACTGTTTGTGAGGAGTGTGGTGTGTTCTCCCTGTGTCTGCGTGGGTTTCCTCCGGATGACTGTCTGTGAGGAGTGTGGTGTGTTCTCCCTGTGTCTGCGTGAGTTTCCTCCGGGTGACTGTCTGTGAGGAGTTGATGTGTTCTCCCTGTGTCTGTGTGGGTTTCCTCCGGGTGACTGTCTGTGAGGAGTGTGGTGTGTTCTCCCTGTGTCTGCGTGGGTTTCCTCCAGGTGACTGTCTGTGAGGAGTGTGGTGTGTTCTCCCTGTGTCTGCGTGAGTTTCCTCCGGGTGACTGTCTGTGAGGAGTTGATGTGTTCTCCCTGTGTCTGTGTGGGTTTCCTCCGGGTGCTCCGGTTTCCTCCCACAGTCCAGAAACACATATTGGTAAATGGATTGGTGACTCAAAACTGTCCGTAGGTGTGAATGTGTGTGTGTGTGTGTTGCCCTGTGAAGGACTGGCGCCCCCTCCAGGGTGTATTCCCGCCTTGTGCCCAATGATTCCAGGTAGGACCCACCGCGACCCTGAACTAGATAAGCGCTTACAGATAATGAATGAATGAATGATCTAACATGGTAGTTATTGCTAGTTATTATACATGCTGTGTCTGCATCAGTTTCTGCAATGGATACAGATTAATGTCATTGAATTCACTTAAAGCCTGTCTACAAACTTTTGGACATATACTGTAGCTAGGCCTTAGAGTGCATCAGATGCTTATTTACAAGATGTATACTTGTTTACTAGGTCCTTCTTTTCTGACAACGTTGACTCAACCGCTAGCAACTGATTAATGACATTAAACTGATGTTTGTTTCACTTCTAGAGAAATTAGGACAGTGTTCTCATCTGCAACCTGTTTAAATGGGAGCTTCATTAAGAAAAGGTATGATCATTAAATACGGTTAAAACTGCATTCAAAATACAGGCTCAAACCACACAAAAATATACCATATGATTGATTATGATCGTCTGCATCTCAGTTTGTATTTGCATATGTTTATGTGGTGATAGACATTATCAAACATCTGAAGGTTTCTCTGGTTTGGACGTGGAATCACTGAATGCTGCTGTTGGACGCATAGCCAAGAAGGACAAACTGCTTTTAGAGGTAAACAACCTACTGGTTTTCCTTGTGATTAATTAAATCTACTTTTTTTTTTTAGATGCAACCAAACTAACTTACATAGCGCCAATTTAACGGAGCAGTGGACGTGGTTTTTAAAAACCTGAATCAAAAGGTGGCTTGCCAGTTGTTTACATCTTTAACTGGGGCCATAATGTTTTGTTTGTTTTCCTCAGGTGGAGAAAACTGTGGAGAAGTATCTGCTGCCATCTCTGGGCTCCTCTGCTGCTGGTGTTGAAGCGCTGAGGGTTTTCCTCATTCTCCCTGAAATCCTGAGAGTCCTGAACACACCTGAGCAGAAGATTAAACTCACTGCTCAACTGGCCTCTGCCATCTTAAAGCTCAACCCTTCTATGCTCCAGGTTTTGGGTAAGATTCAAAATGATAGTTTTAAGGTTCTGCACTGAGTAAATGAAAAAGCTACTGTGCTGCTAATTGTTTGCCAGTTTGATTTAATTAATTCCAGGTTTATATTACAGACAAGCTGTTTATTCACCTCAGTTGATGCTAATTGAAGGGTCTGTCTGGTAATTTACAGATGGTTGTGATGCATGGAATCTTTTTTTCAGAGAACTACTGGTCTGAGCTCCATGATGACTTCCTAAAACCCGTGGTGGATCTTTTTCGCAATCTTTGCGCAAACATCATATATCAGAGGACTTATATCATCAGACAAGCATCAACATCAGACGAACTTCTACAGAAATCTGCACAAGTTTTGCAGATGGTCTACAGGGTGAATACACTACGATAAAATAAACTAAATATGAGTGCACACTCTTTTGTTTTAATAAAGTCCAAGGACCTGGGGGTTATGGGTTTCAGTGCCGCTTCAGGTGACTGTCTGTGAGGAGTGTGGTGTGTTCTCCCTGTGTCTGCGTGGGTTTCCTCCGGGTGACTGTCTGTGAGGAGTGTGGTGTGTTCTCCCTGTGTCTGCGTGGGTTTCCTCCGGGTGACTGTCTGTGAGGAGTGTGGTGTGTTCTCCCTGTGTCCATGTGGGTTTCCTCCGGGTGACTGTCTGTGAGGAGTGTGGTGTGTTCTCCCTGTGTCTGCGTGGGTTTCCTCCGGGTGACTGTCTGTGAGGAGTGTGGTGTGTTCTCCCTGTGTCTGCGTGGGTTTCCTCCGGGTGCTCAGGTTTCCTCCCATGCTCCAAAAACACATGTTGGTAGGTGGATTGGCGACTCAAAAGTGTCCATAGGTGTGAGTGAATGTGTGAGTGTGTGTGTTGCCCTGTGAAGGACTGGCACCCCCTCCAGGGTGTATTCCTGCCTTACGCCCAATGATTCCAGGACCCACCGTGACCCTGAATTGGATAAGGGTTACAAATAATGAATGAATGAATGAATGTATACCTTTTCTTTGTGTTTTTTAGGCCTCCTGCAGGCGTGAAGGAGAAATAACATCTAGAGATTTCTTCATCCACGAGATCAATTTTCTGCTTATAGTAGTAAGAATTTTGGAAATCATAATCTCCTTATTTATATAATCATATGGAGACTTGTTCACAGTACTATAGGTTGCTCAGAAGTGATTATTCTTCAGGTTGTCCACTACTGAGGGAATTTATGGATGCTGTTAATGCTGGTCTAATGTTTTTCCTTCACAGTTGCAAACTGTTAATCAATTGGAGATTAACTTCTTTCCTGACCCGGCTGCTGTGCTCGCAAACAAACAGTATCTAAAAGTAGGTTTCTTACACACCACGCAAACCAACGTAAATAAGAATTTCAGTAACGTTTACAAGAGCTTTAATGCTCCGATATAATAAGTTAATGTCACCATAGGCCTGAATGAAGCATGTAGTGTTTACTCTTTCTAGTAACATTAGCCTTTATCTGTGTTTTTGTGCAGATGTAGATAAATGAAAGAAATCAGAGTAAGGTTTAAGGTGTCAACACGACCACTGGAATAACCAATAAACTGCTAAAATGTATTATTACTAGCTGTGCATGGAACACACTCACTGTAGCATTCATTTCAAATGTTGCAGCACACACTGAATCTGCTAAACTCCACTCCCTGCATTTTTAACCTGGAGGCAAAATGTAACCTTCTGAAAGTCAGACAAGTTAAGGTATGTACTCGTATCTGTGAGTTTTTATATACCTTGTGTATACATTATGTTACTGATGTTCTCCATGGAACACTGATGCTGTAATTGCAGAATGCCTTCAGGCTTGTATTAAGGAGGACAGCTCTGCTGGAGGACTCTTTTAATCAGCTGAGAGATGCTGATGAAAATGCTCTAAAAGGTTGGCTGCAGGTATGAGAATTGTACTTCCAGAAATGTAAACCTGTAAACACTGAATGTCAAATGTCTGTATATAAAACAAAATGGCGGGCATTGATATTGTCTTTATTAAAATAACTGCTCTTCTAATGAGTAGTCAGTTAGAGCTCAGGGCGTATGCTTTTTTATATTTACCATACTATCAACATCGGCCGGCACGTTGGTGCAGCAGGTAGTGTCGCAGTCACACAGCTCCAGGGACCTGGAGGTTGTGGGTTCGATTCCCGCTCCGGGTGACTGTCTGTGAGGAGTGTGGTGTGTTCTCCCAGTGTCTGCGTGGGTTTCCTCCGGGTGCTCCGGTTTCCTCCCACAGTCCGAAAACACACGTTGCAGGTGGATTGGTGACTCAAAAGTGTCCGTAGGTATGAGTGAATGTGTGTGTCTGTGTTGCCCTGTGAAGGACTGGCGCCCCCTCCAGGGTGTATTCCCGCCTTGCGCCCAATGATTCCAGGTAGGCTCTGGACCCACCGCGACCCTGAACTGGATAAGGGTTACAGACAATGAATGAATGAATGAATATTATCAACATCACACACAGAGGGTGTTATACCCATCCAGCCAATAACTCGCAATGAATATGTTGATCTTAAGCTTGTGTCCAACTGTTCCACAATGTCCCTTTTTCATGTCATTCTTTTCTATGGAGATTCCTAGACTGTATCCTTAGTAATGATGCGTCTCTTTGGAATATATAGTACTTGCAGTGGCTTCAATGCATGTGTTTGTGTGGTCAATGTATAGGTGGTGTACTCTGAGAAGGAAGAAAAGACAGACGTTAATAAGAGGGACTTTTTTCACAATGCATTTAGCACACTGCTGACACAGGAATCTGGGATGTTCATGTACAATGACACAAAAACCCTGATCTGGTTTCCTTCAGAGGTAAGACAAACATGGTTTTGGAAAATTCTGAGGGTTATTCAGTGAGTGGCCATTTTATTTTTCAGACTTACACCCTACATTGACTTCAGCTTTTCAAATAAAAATGCATGGATATGTTTCCGTACCCACAAGATTTGAGATGTTGGTTGTATTTTCTGCTGCTTATGATCAAAGTAAAACAAACACCTTCAGTAAGCTCAGTAACATTTGTGAATGTGTGTGTGTGTTGCCCTGTGGGGGACTGGCGCCCCCTGGTAGAGTCTGGACTCACCGCAACCCTGAACTGGATAAGCAGCTACAGTTAATGGATGAATGAATGAATGAATGAAAGACTCATAGTATATTTGTTAATCTGATAGTGAAATATCTCGGATGTTATGTCTGGGGCTTTATATAATTGAAGGCAGTTCTCACATGTTTGTGCAGTACCACTGGGGTACACACACCAGATGTACCGTTCTTTGCTGCACAAAGCGTCAACCCCCTTATTACTGCTCACTTTCGGACCTTAAAGATACTGTTATCAAGATATCACAATAGCGGTGGATCACATCAGTGACACTGTGATCTGGTAATGTGTATTTGTGTGTGTAAGGGTTTGTTGCACTGGTTTGAGTGTGTAGAACTCAGCAGGGATATTGACATTTACTCGGTTGAGAGCGGGGGGTTAGCAGTTGGCAGAATGCAGTTCTGTTGTAAGAAACCAGTGTTTCTACATGTATAGTATGTATAGGCTATAAATGTGTGAGATATTACACACCTTTCCTTGTGATTAACACTCTCAAAACTGGCTATTTTTCTTTTGTTATTTATATGAAAACTGTTCTTCACTGGCAACGAACTCTATGATTTCTTTTCTTTAATCTGTCTCCCCAAAAGCCCAGCGTGCACGAGCAGAGGTACTTTCTCTTCGGATGTCTGTGTGGTTTGGCCTTTTACAACAACAGTGTGGTGAACCTGCCCTTTCCTTTAGCTCTGTTCAAGAAGCTCGTGAACGTCCAGCCTTCTCTGGAGGACCTGACTGAGTTCAGTCCTGTTCTCGGAAGGTGAGAATTTAATCAAAGGCCATTATCCTCATCCTCTCAGTCTTATATAATCGCTTATTCTCTTTGTGTCGGTCTGTAAGGTCTGCCCAACAATTAAAACAAGTGTTTTAATACCTATAGGAGATATTTTATCAAACTAATACTTTTCATGGTTAGGAGCATGCAGACTATACTGGACTACAGTGATGAAGATATTAATAGTGCAGAGATGCCTTTAACGGTGAGTGATTACTCTCTACTTGTCACGCCCTCGTCCTGTCATGCCTGTTTTCCCTGCCATGCGCTCTCTCTGCACATGGCTATGTCTGTTGTTGTCCTTGTCTCCGCCCATGTCCCGCCTTTGTTCCGCCTCCTTGTCCACTGTCCTCGTTATCTGCCTCAGGTGTGTCTCGTTTGCATGTAGTATTTAAGTTCCTGTGTTTTACTTCCTGTTATCGGTCATTTGTTGTTTTGCTATTTCCTAGTCAAGTCATGTCGTTTCGTATTGTGTTGTTACCTCCCAAGTCATGTCGTGTTGTATTGTTTTGCTATGTTCCAAGTCCTAGTCGTGTCGTTTTGTTCCCAAAGTCATGTTGTGTTGTTTTGCTAAGTTTCAAGTCCAAGTCGTGTCGTTTTGTGTCTTTGTCTTTCTTAGTCCTGTCGTGTTGCTTCTTTCTCGTTCATAGTCATGTCGTGTTGTTTCTTTCCCTCTCTAAGTCAAGTTGTTTTGTTTAAATTCCTAGTCTTGTTGTTTTCTCACTTCTTATCTGCCCTCGAGTCTGTTTGTGTTTGTTTTTATTTCTTTGTTTTATTATATTAAAGTAAACGTGTTTTAGCAAGTGCGTCCCCCTCCGTCAGTCCGTCCCGTGATACGTGACACTACTGTACGTTTTGAGAGATGTAAACTAAACTAAAGCAAATCTTTTTAACAAACTCAGATTATCTGGGATGAGAAAAACATTGACATGGATCCGCATGAGCCTGGGAAAGTGATCACAAGTTCAAATAAGTGAGTAAAATACTCACTTGGAAAAGTATCATCAAAATTGCATTAGAAATTACACAAATAACATGTACAAAGAAAGCAGGTCAATATCCACTTTTTGTAAACAAACCTTTTTTGTGTACTGTCTGTTTTTCCATGTCAGAAAGAAGTTTGTGGAGGCATACGTGGATTATGCCATGAACACATCGGTGGAGCGAGTGTTTGAGGAGTTCAGGAGGGGCTTCTACAAAGTCTGTGACCGAGATGTGGTAGAGTTCTTCCACCCCGAGGAATTGAGGGGAGTGATGGTGGGATCTGAGCAATACGACTGGGACACACTCAAGACGGTGAGGTCTCTGTCCATGAACCCCAGTATTATATTCAAGGGGAAAACTTAGGACTTGATCCTTTTGTATGTATTAAATTGTGTGGCTTTTCAACTGTGTCAATACAAGGTCATGTGATTAACAAAATAACACATAGCTGTTTTTTACTATAAGAATAAACAGTGCTTTAGTAGAAGAAGAAGACCTGGAGGTTGTGGGTTCAATTCCCGCTCCAGGTGACTGTCTGTGAGGAGTGTGGTGTGTTCTCCCTGTGTCTGTGTGGGTTTCCCCCGGGTGACTGTCTGTGAGGAGTGTGGTGTGTTCTCCCTGTGTCTGCGTGGGTTTTCTCCGGGTGACTGTCTGTGAGGAGTGTGGTGTGTTCTCCCTGTGTCTGCGTGGGTTTCCTCCGGGTGACTGTCTGTGAGGAGTGAGGTGTGTTCTCCCTGTGTCTGTGTGGGTATCCTCCGGGTGACTGTCTGTGAGGAGTGTTGTGTGTTCTCCCTGTGTCTGTATGGGTTTCCTCCGGGTGACTGTCTGTGAGGGGTGTTGTGTGTTCTCCCTGTGTCTGTGTGGGTTTCCTCCGTGTGCTCCGGTTTCCTCCCACAGTCCAAAAACACACATTGGTGTCCGTGAGTGTGTGAGTGAATGTGTGTGTGTCTGTGTTGCCCTGTGTTGGACTGGTGCCCCCTCCAGGGTGTATTCCCACTTTGCGCCCAATGATTCCAGGTAGGCTCTGGACCCACAGCGACCCTGAACTGGATAAGGGTTACAGATAATGAATGAATGAATGAATGTATTCAGTGAACAAGTGGGATCCTCCAAAATAGATCCTGCTGCACTCTAAAATAACTTTCTGTAATTTAATACGGTTTTTTCCATACTCTGTATTCACAAACATTTAGGGGCTGGACGTTCTGCCAAGATTATTATTAGTGCATTTTTTAATCACAAAAAAGTCTGAAATATTTGTAAACAGATTGGTTAGATTAATTATGACACTGTTGTGTGTGACGAGCTATGCTACGTTGAGCTGCTAGCAAGCAATGGTGGAGTGAAAAGTAAGACATGAACCACCCCTCATGTGAGATAAATGACATGACACCTGCGGCTTTGCTGTGGAAATAAACAATAAAAAATAAGTATTTTATGAATGTTAACTTGTTTTTTGACCATTCAGAAACTACCAGAGGTTCTACAGATGGAAAATGCATGTTTGAATTGAGGGACCTCCAAAATATGTCAAACTCATTTGTCGTAGCTACTTTGGATGAGGTTTATGCTTTTTCTGGCATCCTTTTTTCAGACGATGGACTCAAAGCAGTTATTCGAATGTATTAGAGAAAACATACAAATATCTGTTTTTTCTCTGTGTTTGATAGAATGCTAGTTATGAAGACCTGTTCCATGCAAGACACCCAACTATCATCTCATTCTGGGAAGTCTTTGATGAACTGTCAGACAAAGACAAGAAAGCCTTCCTCTGTGAGTCTTTTCTCTCATTTGCAATTCTTTAAATTGTTTTGGAAATTCCTATATGATCCATTTCTGATGACTGAGTTGCTATTGGCTGGATATTTCTGTGTGGTTGTCCACTCTCAACTTAGCAGTGACACTGATATTTGTAAAAAACAATCAGTTACAACACCGTGTGATATCTGCTAATATCTGCGCACTACCACGTCAGTGTCATTGATTTACTGATATATTGATTTTAATTAATTTCTTGTCAGTCAGCAATTCTCCACTCCTGTTTTGAAACAATGCACTTATTCTGTCCATGTTGGGTCTGTTTAAAATTGTTGGTGATGTTCTTTTAAACATATTAAATCCATACATAATAATAGCACGGGCGGCACAGTGGCGCAGCAGGTAGTGGGTCGCAGTCACACAGCTAACCTGGAGGTTGTGGGTTCGATTCCCGCTCCGGGTGACTGTCTGTGAGGAGTGTGGTGTGTTCTCCCCGTGTCCACGTGGGTTTCCTCCGGGTGACTGTCTGTGAGGAGTGTGGTGTGTTCTCCCTGTGTCTGCGTGGGTTTCCTCCGGGTGACTGTCTGTGAGGAGTGTGGTGTGTTCTCCCTGTGTCTGTGTGGGTTTCCTCCGGGTGACTGTCTGTGAGGAGTGTGGTGTGTTCTCCCTGTGTCTGTGTGGGTTTCCTCCGGGTGCTCCGGTTTCCTCCTACAGTCCAAAAACACACGTTGGTAGGTGGATTGGTGACTCGAAAAGTGTCCGTAGGTGTGAGTGTGTGAGTGAATGTATGTCTGTGTTGCCTTGTGAAGGACTGGCGCCCCCTCCAGGGTGTATTCCTGCCTTGCGCCCAATGATTCCAGGTAGGCTCTGGACCCACCGTGACCCTGAACTGGATAAGGGTTACAGATAATGAATGAATGAATGAATGAGTAATAATAGCACCATATCATTTTTACTTTGCAGTGTTTTTGACTGGATTTGATCGAGTGCCCATCCTGGGAATGAGCCAAATAAAGATGAGAGTGCGCCCCCTGTATAATTCCACTGAAGATCACCTTCCTGAGGCCCTCACCTGCCACTCCCTCCTGGAGCTCCCCATGTACCAAACTAAGGAAGTTCTCAGAGTTAAACTTACTGAGGCCCTACACCACAAGAGGGGCTTCTGGGAGGAATAAAAGGACAAACATGTCTGTTGTAGTCCTGTTCTGTTGTAATATCAATACAACTAAAAAAAACTACACTTGTAATAGGTGTTGAAATATGTCTAAAATGTCTTGTGTGTAACTTTTAAATGCAATTCACAATTCAAACATTTTCCTGCTCATTTGTCATTTTATGGTAACTGTAGTGTTAAAATGACAACTGTCAATTTATTCAACAAAAACTTACCTAAAAATGAAGTATTTAAAAAAAAAAAAGGAAAGCGAGGATAATTTGAATAATTCGTCACTACATTTGTATGTGTTCCATCAAGGACAAAGTGCTTTTAAAGGCTAAGCACCACTTAATGGACCTCCATGAACATTTCACATTATTTTAGTTACTGACAGATATAAGTATGAATTAAAATAGCAACTTAATTTGCTTTAAAACTAACAATTTTATTAAATTGACGGAAAAACCCGAGCTCGCTACGGAAATTCTCGAACGCAACCGTGACGTCACTGGTGGACAACAGCTGAACAACGCCGCGGTAAAACACCGTTATGACTGACTGTTATGACAGTATCTAGCTAAATAACCAACATTATTCATGACAATAGCCTAGCAATAAGCTAAACTCAAATGTAGAGGTACCGTTATTCTTGTAAATGTGATCGAAGTCGAACTCGAATTCATCCGACACTATAAACCTCCGTAATGCAGCTACGTAGCCGAGTATAATCTGAGCCACCGAGTTTAGCGAGTCAAGCTAACGTTAACTAACACCAACTAAAACAGGCGAAGTGAGTGTCCTTACCCTGTTTACCTCCATGTTACAGAGGCTCTTAAACACCTTTCGTTGGTGTCCTTACATGCCCATATTGTTGGAAAAGCGTCATTTTGCATTAAATTAAGTGCAACTTCTAGAGTTGTTGTCCACCATCTACGTCACAGGCAAGACGCCTATTAGAGTTTCCGAACACCGTGGGGTGGGGTGGGGGGGGACCAACGGTCTTTTAAACCTTATTCCTTGAATTAGTAAGAAATAACATGTTTTCTCTCAATAAACACAAGTTAGGAACTCAAATTCCACTGTATTTATTTGTTTGACACTTTCATAGAGCTGCTGCTTAGCCTTTAAATATTTATTTATTTATTTTGAAAATAGCAATTGTGTGAATGTTTGAATTACTAATATTAGACATTAGTTACACAAAACCACTTTAAACATTATTTGTACGTCTAATAAAATGATGCAGGGAAAATGCACTTTTAAATTTTACCATAGTTTATACTACAGCTTTTATGGTGAGTTTACAACTTTGCTGTAATAAGAGAAGCCTAATTAAAACACTGTATGCAACTTAAAATAATAGAAGGTGGGATTGAATATTGCTAATTAAATATTTTTTAATGTGTAATATATTACTACTCCAATAACAGCCTTTATATGTTCACTGTGAAAACATTAAAGCATTATTTTTAATATTTTGTTCTATGGAAACTGGAAAATGCAGTGTGTTCCTTCCCTGTTCTTTAATTGGAGATTTGTTTTTCTCATTCATTCCACTTCACCACACAACTGACAAAGGGAAATAAAGTCCTCCAGCAGTGGGCTGTTCTCTGGAGTGCTGGAGCACTATTAAGTACATTTGGGATGAGAGAGTAATCCAGAACTAAAAGTGAAATTCACTGCAGGATTACAATCGCCTGACTCACTTTGTCATAGTGTTAAAACAGTGAAATGCAGTTATATATATATATATATGGGTTTCCTCCGGGTGAGTGTCTGTGAGGAGTGTGGTGTGTTCTCCCTGTGTCTGCGTGGGTTTCCTCCGGGTGACTGTCTGTGAGGAGTGTGGTGTGTTCTCCCTGTGTCTGTGTGGGTTTCCTTCAGGTGACTGTCTGTGAGGAGTGTGGTGTGTTCTCCCTGTGTCTGCGTGGGTTTCCTCCAGGTGACTGTCTGTGAGGAGTGTGGTGTGTTCTCCCTGTGTCTGCGTGGGTTTCCTCCGGGTGACTGTCTGTGAGGAGTGTGGTGTGTTCACCCTGTGTCTGTGTGGGTTTCCTCCGGGTGACTGCCTGTGAGGAGTGTGGTGTGTTCTCCCTGTGTCTGCGTGGGTTTCCTCCGGGTGACTGTCTGTGAGGAGTGTGGTGTGTTCTCCCTGTGTCTGCGTGGGTTTCCTCCGGGTGACTGTCTGTGAGGAGTGTGGCTCCAGACCCACCGCGCCCCTGATGCATAGGTGGATACAGATAATGACAAAACCTCCAGTTCAAACCTTCAATTCTCCTTTCAATTCAGCCAACTAACACAAGCACATCATGACGCTACGGCCACACAAAGTCCACTACTGTATGATGCATGTCAGTATTTTATTGAGTTTATTTTAAAATGTACATTTCTTTGATTCATTAAAAAAAGATAAAAAGCATCAAGAAAATCTGAGGTTTGCCGCAGAACACTTTTGTAAAGAAAAGGGTTGAGAGAAAAAAAAAAAAGAGACAGTGTAGATAGGGACTGGAATTAAAAGAGAACAGGCTTCTGAGTTTGTGCAGGTCTCCTGACGCTCTCCTTGGCTTAAGAAGTCTGTAGTTAGTGAAGCTTTATTCTTACACACATGGTAAAGGTCTATATAGGCTCTAACCATAGCTACAAGTACACAACTGATCATATGTAGAGAACATTCAAATAGTAAAAGCTGCAATGATAAGGCAGTTAGTCTCCAGAAACTGTGAAAGTCCATCTGAAATAAATTATCATTATCAAAGTGGCAATAAAATACATCAAAAGTCCAGTCACTAAAGGAATGAAGGATCAATGTACAACGTCTGCATCTACTCGACTGGCTTCTTTCTTCCCCAAAAAGGCATCATATACAGCGACAAATCTGATAACATCTATCCTACGTCATCCGCTGTTAAAAACTTACTGAGAACATTTGTGAATCACGACCAAATTGTGAAGAAAAAAATAAAATGAAAAATGAAATAAATTACAAAGAAACCACTGTTAAATCATTTCAGTGAGTACCTGACTTCTGCGCTTGTCTTTAGTTTTGAAACCATGCATTCAAGGAAAAAACAAAACAAAACTGTGAGGTTTAACTCATCGTTAAAAGCGATCACAGTTCCTGATTCCATCATTTACATCTGATCATTTCATAGTTCCTGATTCTCAGGGTGCAGACTTCTATCCTGCAGAGGTCACACCACAGCCTTTACATCTCAGATATTCAGTACAAACAAAGGACACTTTCTTTAAATGTACATAACACTATACAGACAGCTTTGCATTCTTACTTGCAAACGCAACACAAACAGGAAATCTACTCCTAGTAAAATCTCTTCGTCCCACTCCAAACCTTCTGATTGGGCTAGTGGGTTATGTGTCCTTGTGACAACCACAAGAACCACCAAAAAGAAAGAAACCAGGATGTACCAAAGTTTCAGATTATCATGAAAATGACTGAAACAGAATGCGTCCGGCTAACGCAGAGCACTCCTCTGACCCCGTTGTGGCAGGTCTTTAAAACGTCGGACGAAAATGTAAAAAGCACTGTGAGTTGTTAGGTGATAAGCCCCAAAATCTCAGTCAAACAACTAGATAACATTTCACTCCACGAGCCAACGAATGCAAGAGTGATATCAAAAGGCTAGGAATTAATACCAAAACAGGGGAAAAAGAATTACTAAGGGAGGCAGCGAGTGTCCACTTGATACAAATGAAAGTCTCTCGCCGCTCATAGCATAGTTTTCACAGGGCTCTCAGCCAGCGAGGTCTACAAGTTCCTTAAGGCCGGAAACACAGCACAGTATTGTCCTACTTTAAACATCTCTCAGCTTATACACGGCACTTTCAAAGACCAGTTCTCCTCCATGCAGTTTCCTTTCCCTCAGCCAGGTGGCAGTGTAAACCAGCTGCTCTCTCACAGTGTAATCTATAATAAACTAGAGCATTCGTAGGGGCCTGGGCTGAAGCAGGAGATGGAGGTGTGTGTGTGTGTGTGTGTGTGTGTGTGTGGTCCACACCCCAGCGCCTGGTGCAGGTCATGGAGGAGAAGGGAGAGGGAGTGGGGTCCAGGGTGGGGAAGGGTCACTTGGGCCCTTTGGAAGGAGTGTCGTTTTCAGTGGACTGCCGGCCGTCGCTCCAGGCCTCTCTGGTGCTCTTCAGAGCCTGGGTGCGTTGCTGATCCACAACGACATAATCCACCCGCTCGTCGGACACCGCCACGCCAGCCCCGTTACTTTTCTTCTGCAGAAAACGAGAATAAAGGTGTATATTGAATGATTAAGATAAATAAAACTTAAAAGTATTGAACTACACTGAGGTATTGAACACTTTTGCCAGGCTATCACCATGGTAACACACTCTACACAGCTAAAGTCTAACTTAATGCATGTCAAACAGCTTAATGAGTCTCCAACCTAAATACATCAAAACATTTGCATTAAAATAAATGACAAGTTTCTTAATGTTATGCCAAACTGTCAGAAATTTGTAATACCAGACGTTTTATAGCCCTCTAGTTATGGTTAAAAAGCTGTAACAATATGTTAAACCCAACACTGCTCTCTGGAGGCTGTCTATCTATGGCCATGAGCGAATGAATCAACTACAAAAGCAAATGCCTGTACTGTGTTCACAGGTCGTTTTGACACCCAAAGGTTATTCAATAACGTACTCTCTTAAAAAGCACAAAAAAAAGCTCCCTTAAGGGTGCACTGGACTTGAACAGTTTCCTGACGCACCTTACGAGGAGGAGTGGATTTGCCAGGATCCAGGTCCAGGTCCAGATACTCCACCTGCTTGTCTCCTTTGGGCTTTACCATGGGACTGCCACCTCCGTCTGCGTTCATAGGTGGTCCCAACTTCTGAAACACCCCCAAAAGATGCAGCTGAACATCTGACGCATCATTCGGTCGACACAATCTAAGCTTTAACCTTCTAAAAACATTTAAGCTCCAAAAAGGTAATTCAGCCAAAGCATCATCAGAAAGAATTTGAACTACAGAAAATATGTTTAGTACAGATTTCAGATGCAGGAATTCCACACTGGGGCTTTAATGCGTAAAGTAGCTGCTGAATTATTTAAATGAAGCTATGATGAAGAATGAACTAAGAGCTAAGAGACACTGAGCATCTACATGAGGATCCTTCTAAACACAAAAATCTAACAAAATGCAACATTACCTAATCAGAGCCTGTGTTTTCTTTCACGGCGAGTTATGTATTAACAGTAATAACAATAATAATCTGGACATCCTGTCAACTGTCAGAGAAAAGCAGCGAAGCAAATACAGCAGCTGTTTGATAGTTGCTGATCTTGGATCAGAAATTCCAGGTACTTTGGTTGAGATGTTTTTTGTTTTTGTTTTTAAATGTGAGGTGCTTGACCTCAGAACAGCAACTATGAGAATTTAGGCCACACCAGCGATCCTGCTCACCTCCTCGAGCTGCTCTAGACCTGCCACCTCCCTCTTAACGGGGGTGATCGGCACTGTGCAGTAGAAGGACTCCTCTCTATAGAGCAGATGAAGAGGCACGAGAAAAAAGGAGCAGCAAAAAGACGTCAAGGAAGACAAAAGATAATGTCAATACAACAATGGACAGGAGAAGCTAGAGAAAAAGCAAAGAAACAACTGAACAAATGAGTGCAGGAAATGTAGAAGAAGTAAAACTGGACCACTCAACCATATGAAGGCGTCTTAAAATGAACATGATGCAATGGAAACTAATATCTGATGGCACATCAATTGTGTAACCAACCAAACACACATTCCTTTAGGCTCTATTTGTCATGCAAGCGTAAGTACAGTGTGGTGGTGTAGCACTGATTTTAATCCATCTTAATTTAAAAGACACGGCTGTTGAGGGGATAATCTTTGAACAGTACTTTCCTCAACAACTACAGCTTTAACATCTTAAACCACAGCGCTTCTCTGTGTAATTTCATTTCATCTTTATTTCCAATTTATACGAGGACCCATCCATGGAGTTGTGGAATACACCAATTGTCTGTAATGGGGGCAATAGCCTTTCATTAGAAAACTATCACCAACCTGCCATGTCTTAAAAGGAATGTGAGAAGTTGATACAAACATGGCACTGTGACCACAACAATACAGCACTTATAAACTGAACTCAAACGTTTATGCTTCTGAAAGACTAAGGCTTCATATGACAATTTGGTCCAGACAAACAAAGGAAAGTCACATCAGCAAAAACAAAGAAGAGCAAAAGTTAGAAGAACCCAAATCCTCAGGTGGAGCAAGAAAATGAAGAGAGTTACAGAATGGTTGACAACAGGAAAAAAAATAAAAGAACGGAGGGACGAGAGGATGAGAGGAGTCCTTCTGTCCAGGCCATAGACTCTCTCAGTTTGAACTTGAAATCTCTGGGGTGGTGGGATAATGCAAGCTGCTTCCTCAGTACACAGGTTACAATAACTACTGTAATTTAAACTGTCACACAATTACTGTTTTCCGAAAGAAGCAGACTGAACTACATGGGTTTATCACTTTATCTAAATTCAAAAAAGCGAACAACATCATCATTATCATCTATTCCGCTTGAATCCATTTCAGGGTCGCGTTTAAAAAGGGAACATCTCATCCCAAATTATTACGCAGCACCAGAAATCTGACCTTTATTTATTTTAATCCTAAACTGTTGAATTTCTCTTTACGTAGAATGCCACAAACATAAAGGACTTCAAATGTATTTAGCTGTTGTTATATTTTTTTTAATAAAAGGATTTCACTGAATGAATCAGACTGAAGAATAAGGGAGGAGTTGGGAAGTGGTGCTGCGGTTACATACTGGTTCATCTGTAGATTTCTTAGTATCTTGCATGGGGACATAATTCTCATCACAGTCCTCGGAGTCGGTGCTGGAGCCAGTGCTATGCACCGACGGCGGCCTGGGAGGCATGGGGAACCTGGAGGGGCTGAGCACCATGACAACTTTTACACTACTGCTTTTGTACACACACAAACACACACACACACTTTTTACTCACAGTTTAAGGGTGGGAATTTGTGCCAAATGTGAGAAAATGCAATTATAAACCTGTGTTTGATACTAAGCATTAATTAAATAATTAAATATATATATAATATTAAACAACTGTATATCAATTATTTATCTTATTTTTACGCTCACATCATAACACACTTTATAACGTTCCTGCTGCAGATTAGATTTAATATCCATTAGATTTTTAGCTTATATGCTTTACCTAGTTAATTATTTTCTGAAGTATTTCAACAATTTCTTCTGAAAACTTTCACACAAAACTGATGTGTGCTAACACTGCCCCTGCTGGAGAAACTCCACCTCGCCACACAGCCTCTACAAAAGTATGTGCATGACTTCCAAAGCCACAATCACATATTTTGCACCGTAAAAACAACATTCTATTTAGATAGAACTGCTGTGCAACTAAGCTACTAATATATTTCCCACACATATCCTACATACACATTCACACAAATGTTGAAGAACACAACTTAAGTTCTTTCACACCCATGCACTGTGCTTTATCTGAACATTTTATGCTGGTAGAGAATATTCAATTAAAGCAGGTACAGAGGCACAATGATCAACACTCTCAGTCTATCAGATTTCTTTTTGTGGAAAACAATTCACATCATGACCAAGCTCTAACATAATGAGTTAGGACAATACTACAGTACTGGATGAAAGGTTAGTTTTTTCTGAGACTCTTGGCCTGAGGTCATGCAAAACCATGCCTGGGCGCCAACTTATTTCAGTAACAGCCAGATGAGTGGCTCTAAGCTATTTCATTACATTTAATATGTCAAAAACAAGCCCGGACATTGCAGGCTGATGCTGAAATAAAAAGGCAGACTAGCTAACCAGACCTAGCGTAGCGTTACAGACACTTACTCCCTGGCGAAGGACCTGGTCACAGGAGATCGTACTGGTGTCGTGAACTCATCACACTCACGGACTGGTTTGATGTCCAAAGGGGCCGGTCTGACTACAAAGAAAAAGCAATGACATAATGTTACATTCAGGAAAAGTACACGATTACAACCTTTGAATGTACCCTTCTGCAGTCAACGTTATTATTACATTTGTTCCAATAAAGTAACAAGCCAAAGTAACAGTGCCGCTCATTCAGCAGTAGGGCACATGATGTTACAAAAATGATCCTTACATAAAATGTCTCCAAGAAAGTCATAAAGCACGTGCAACAGGTATTCTACGAACTCATCCCAGTGTTCTGTGTAAACATCAGTGGTTTTCTATGCACATGCTCACCTTGAATGCAAATTATCAAACCATCTGAATCGGCTTATACTAAGCACAACGTGTAAAGCCCAGTCTTCTCAATTGGTGCAAGTGTTGCATTAATGATCCTGTCACTAGAGGGAGCTGTTCTCCACGGAACTAGATCTGCAGCAACGTCAGCAAACTTGTTAGCCATTTATACCTATAATCTAAGAGAGTATTTTCTAAAAAAACATATGTTATACGTTCAACAATGAATTTACAACCAGCTTTAGTTTGTTATGAACTGACCAAAGGGGGAAAGAGACCTTAAAGGGATACTCTTAAAGCGTTCAGCATTGTCAGTGACTGGCAAACTTTTGTCAGAGGTGTAAAATGTGAGGAGGCTATTGCACAAATCCCTGCTTCTTTTAATTTCACAGTTTTGATTCAGCTCTCACAGCTGGCCCACAGTGCCAACGAGCTGAGAAGCACCCAATCTGGCAACTAAAGAGAAACATGCTTTCCCATGGCTAAACAGGATCGTCCGAAAGCCACACCATCTGGTAACAACTCAGTGAGACAGAGACACCATACAAACTGATACAGATTTCAAAGTCCTAAATAAGCCCTTTTGGAACACAGCGACTCCTAAGAACCTCCAGCATGATGAATCTTCACAGCGGTCAGTACGGTCGAGCAATGCTTGGTCTTGTAAAGGTTTAGCTTTTGTCAACACACAAAAAAATTGTTAGTAAAACAACACTGAAAGTGTTATGTCAGTAATTAGATGATGATGATGTATTAGGTATGTTTTTATGAGTGTGAGTAGACACTTCTGTGACTTCAGCCTGCTTCATGGGATTTGGTTTGAAATTTGGAATATGACAGTGTCATCATTTTATACACACACACACACACACACACACACACACACACACACACACACACACACACACACTCCTATGCAACTGTCAGAGACTTAAAAACTAGTAAAAGCAGCCATTAAGTACATTTTTCCCCAGAATACCTGTACTCGCTCTTTTGAAAGAAAGTAAATAGATTAAGAAACAAATACACTGTACTTTAACATCTTCATAATCTGCAGGACATTCTCTCTGCAGGTTTGTGATCATGTTAAGTGCTGATAAGAGTTCAGATGAGAGGCAGACAAGAGAGAACAAGAAAGAGTGGCGGTCTTCGGAGGTACCTACCCTTACGACGTCCTCGGAATTCACCTACGGTTTGAGAGTCAGTTCGCTCAAGACCGACAGCCCGATTAGCTCTGATTATTTTAGGACTCTGACCTGATTGGTGAAAGAAAACTTGCTTTATTACATGTCTCTCTTGAAATATTTGCTATATTTGTGCGTGCTTTTTTTTCTTTTTTAAACCCTCGCCCCCATGCAATGTAGCAAAAGCATGGCCACCTACTTCTAATCCTCCTCCTCCTCCTCACCTACACTTTCTCACACTTTGGCTGCACAGATAATGTATTGTGCTGCTGCCATAGCAACAACTCCTCATGCATTAAAGTCATGCAAAAGGCAGGGCTTCCCCTGAAGCAAAGTCCAGAACACAGCATGCAAGGGGTTAAACACATTTGTAAGTACAGAGTTCGTAACAATGACGTTCACAACACTGCCAGATTTGTACAGTGGGGTTTAAGGATGTTTATTTAAATCAGATTCACTTGTGGACATGCCCCAGTGCCCAGTACATAACTGCAATTAAATCTATGGCAATCAACACAGCAAGAGCAACACTACCACGACCCAAAAACCGGAACTTAGACAGTGTACACTGGACTTAAGACAACCTCAGATGCAGGACAGCCAGCGTGAAACGTCAGAGACAGACAACTGACAGAGCATTAAAAACACCACAAAAGTAGTGAGAGAGAATAAAGAAGAAACAATGAAAATCCTGAGGAAGGACAATGTGCAGCCAGATGTGAACTCACAAAACAACGGAAGACAAAGGAAGAACAAGCAATGAGATGCATGAACAGAGAAAAACTTCTGACGGCCAACAAAACGCTTCATCTCTCTCAGAATCGCCTCTTCAAGGCCATGTTCAACATACGAGCAAACACTTTACACGCAGCAAACAGTGGCATCAGTCGGCAGGACAAAGAATTAGCGAGCACAGTAGCAAAGCAAGAGACCGTTTGCAATGAAAATGACATTGTGCTTGGCCCATGGTTACATTAAAACACTGTATTTAACCTGAATCACACTACTATATTTTTATTAGTTAATGATGATAAAATAATAAAAAAATATAGTAAAACACAGTGACACAGCTTTGAAAGTACTAAAGAACTTTAAATTCTTTTATAGCGTCTATTGCAAATTTTGATGCATATTTAGATCAATAGCAGTGAACTAACTTGATTGAAATTCCTCTTCCTACCCTGCTCCTCAAAGAAGCCTTTGAGAAAGGGACAATGGGGACAGAGGTGACCGCTCCAGGCTAACAGCACGATCACGCTGCCTCATACACTGATCTGAGGGACAATAGCCTCTTTCATTAGCCAGGTCACATGCTAACAGCTAACAAATACAAGAGCCAGCACAAGAAGAGTAGGTTTACTCCACTGGCTCAAAGGTGACTTTCTGTAGTGAATCTTCTGGGTTAGTGTGGGGAGAGCTGGAGGGTGCGTGTAAAGGTGATTAGGCTACTATTAGCTATCCCAGTGTGGTAATGCTTTGTCCGATTCTGGTTCTGCGATCTTATCTTAGCAACGAGGCCGAACAA
The DNA here is from genome assembly GCF_029633855.1 of Hoplias malabaricus. Lineage (NCBI taxonomy): Eukaryota > Metazoa > Chordata > Actinopteri > Characiformes > Erythrinidae > Hoplias > Hoplias malabaricus. Next base: position 39,461,136 of record NC_089807.1, read on the forward strand.
GCTTTACAGAAGAGAACACATTCTAATATTAGCTTGATAATACAACAAAACAGGCTACAGTGTGATCAATAACTTACACAAATTAAGAGTGGTAATCTAAAGAAGGGTATTTTATAAACATGGGCCAGCACATGTTAGTAAAATAATGTGTTATGTGTTTAGAACATTGGTTATGAGTTAAAATGGTGGCGGTATTGCAGCAAGCATTTTCATACCACTTCTACACCACAGCAAGGTCCATTTAAGCAAGACACTAATAAACAACCAAATACAGCGCATTGCACATCTTTAATATAAACCAGTCAATAACTTCTGCACTGCCTACCACAAACCACACACACCACAGATTCCGAACTCACCTTTGCGGTCAGGTTTGAGGTTACGGTCGACTGGGGGTGGTTGGCAATCACTGATGAGCATAGGTCTGCGAGGTGGGGTTTTGGGACTGGAGCGGAAGCCCATATGAGCTGGAGGGGGCACCTGCTTCCCCAGGGAGGGGAACTCCATGTTGCCTGGAGTCATGGGCACATAGTTGGGCTCCTGGATTAGCTCAGATAGGCTACCTGAACGCTTGTGTGAAGGGGAATTGGCACTCATGGGCACATAGTTCTCATCCATTTCCTCTGTTGACGCGCTCCCTACTGGCAGCATACCTTTATTTTTCTACACGAGAGGAGAAACAGGTCAAAAAGCCACAATAATCAACACAGCGGATAAACACACAAACATGAAAGACTATTCTGCACAGAAGGATTGTTCAATGGCATCTTTTTTCAATAAACATTGCACATTACAAACTAAAAAAAACAGAAAATGCTTACAAAATAGTTGTTGAAATTTTCATTGAACTCAAACGAGCAGTTTCTCTCTGAAGGGACAGATCTGGGAATATCATAACAGTCTTGAGAAGATCCAAAATCTGAAATAAATAAATAAATACATAAACAAAACAAACCAAAGTCACAGTATTCACAACTACAAATCGAGATTCCGTGTGGCAATAATCTGATTCTAATTTATCACTCCGACTCTAAAAGTCATTCCCTGTTTTGCCATTAATTTGCAATAACGGAACTACTGCATTATTCATGGTGGTGACAACTAAAGTGAGCTTGCTCTGAGTAGACAGAACACAGAGAAAACCCAGCAAGTTCTTCATCAAAACCACAACTGACAGTGGCAAAGCACAACATGTACTGGCATGCACGACACTGTGGTGGAAGGTGGAATTGGCTTATTCTAAACACAGCCAAAGCAAGCCACACAAGGCCACTTAGTGAAAACAGACAAGGAATTGCGAAACAAAACAGTACTTATACTTTTCTCAAAATTAAAATCGTATTTAGTCTTTAAGAGGCATATATTTAACAGCAAAAAAACATTCAGTGTAATTCAGTTGAGTAACTCTTCATTAACAGTTTTCAGTTTAAACACTACAAAGTGAAACAAATAAGGCTTATATTAATTGTCAAGGTGGCAGGTGATTAGCATTAATCTGGTGAACCTGGGGTACTCTCATAGTTTGGATCCATTCTTCCAAAGCAAAACACAGCACAATGACATGTTAGACATTTAGTTAAAAGATATGAACAAATGACACGTGCAGAATGAAAAATAAAAAACTGCACAAAGCCAAACACCTTCCTGATAAAATGGTTTGTGCACCAACTGAACTTATTTTGGAAGAAGCTTTGCTGTGCTCACACTCCTGTCCTTTTTTGCTTTCTCTAGTGAATTGGCCACTATAAGCAATCAATATTACTGGCTCAGTTGAGTGAAGCTAATGTTGCATTAATAGAATAAGGTGCGCCTGTTGTCTATTACCCTGACTGTACATAAAAAGCTCTATTCTCCTTATTTCATTATAAATTGGTCACATCTGCCACTTCTACAGCAATAAGCCCAGAGAATACGCCTCTAAAGACGTTTGACTCCCTCCACAGTGTAAAATTTAAAAATATTCAACTAATACCTGGACAACTAATATAATATCTGGACCGGAGACAGTCGTTACCTTTTCGGAGGCGTGTGGAATCCACAGTGCCGATGGTGTTGCTCCTCAGTGCTTTGTTTCCTCCTGACCCCGAAGGCACACAGTAGGTTGTGTCCGTCTCTGACACCGACCTCGGGACACAGTAAGTGTCCGTGGGTGAACGATCAGGCGGTACCGCTGCTGGAGTCAGCGAAGGCTTGGGCGGGCGGGGAGGAGGCACTACATCCGATGCTGTGGCTGTGTCCACACCTGCCGTGCGGGGCACCTGATAAGTGCAGTTGCTGCCAGGTGTGGGTGGGATATCGTAGCTAACCGACAGGTTCCTGAGCTGGGCTTCAAAGGAGGGCTTTCGAGAGGGCGTGTTAAATACGTAGAGCTCACCGGGATCCGTGTCAGGCGCGCGCGGGGAAGACGCAGACTTTGGAAGGAGCACAGTGTCTTGTGAGTAGCTGCGGGGCAGGTGGTACAGGCCCTTCGCGTCAGCTGATAAACTTGCCCCCCGCGAAGGAGGGGAGTCGTACAGTCCGGTGTGCTGGGAAGAGAAGAAGCCGTTAACCGAAGAGTGTTTGGCCGTGGAGGAGGTGGGGGTCCGGTGGGAGGGGAGGTTGTCATTGCAGTCAGGCTCAGAAGAGGTAGACTTTGAGCACTCGCCATGGGCCCTGCAGCAGAAACCGCATACAGTGGTTACATTGGTCTTAAAGGAGCATTTCAACAAGCATCAACACACTTCATGTCTTAAAGACGAACTCTGCTGCAACATGATGGAACAAACTACTACGTACTGATAACTGCAAGAATAATAACCGTTTTATTATTATTATTACTGCAGCTGAACAAAATAGCATTTCATCATGCCGTCAGGAAGAAGCACAACTGCAGATTTATTCCAACACATCCACTAATCTTTTAAATCTAGACCACTTAACACTAAAGAACTTTAAGTGGCAGGGTTAGTCAATTCAACCATAAAACATCCACAGATGTCCACACTTCAAATTTAGGATCATTACACTAAAGCTATGTATCTGGAACATTTACAAAATCAGGTCTCCTTTTAATAACCTTTCAGCTTTGGTTTCTGTTTCCCCTCCTTGCCTTTATCAGATTAAGATAAGTGTATCTCGAAAGCTTATGCCTCTATATTTCTAACATTTCTCCTTCAATATCTTCGTTGGTACAAGGTCTAATGAAGACAATTTGGATGTGGGTTAAGGAGTTAGGAGTGGAATAATGGCCTTGAGTGTCTGTTAACGTATGTATTTATAAAAAGGCATTACAATATATGGACTGTTATATGAAGAATACATGCAGTTCAAGTTGTGCATTTCAAAACTGCCGTGGTGTGAGAGAGGTACTGAACAAAGTTGAATCTATTTGCATGCATGGAATGGATGTGTGCGAAATTGATTTTCGGTTGTATCCCATCCTTTTTTATTTCACTTCAAACACACAAGCATGCTCTGCACTCACAGACTGTCCGGAGGAGCACTCTTGCTTTCACACTCCTCCAAGAGCAGATATTCCTGCTCCACTCCCCTCTGAGAGAGTGCCACAGGACTACAGCACACACACACACACAGTTTTCATTAGGAACTACAGCAGTCACAATGTAGCATAAATTACAGTCCCTGGTAAATTTCACATGTCTAACTGGCTTTAGTCTAAAAGGAGAAATCAGCAGTTTGTTCTTAAACAAAAGGAAAGAAAAACCTATCATGCCTCACCTGCTGGCCTCTGGTTTCTTGCTCTCGCAGTGGAGCAGCAGCAGGTAGTCCTGGGTGTCATCGAGGCTAGAGGAGGACTCCAGGTGCCTGACACTGACAGGTTGGTAGGGAGGAGGCATGCTAGCCAGCGGTGAAGGTCCCACCAGTCCAGCGTGAGGGGGTACATCCACAACGACACCCATGCTCGCAGCAGCCTGGTGAGACGCCTTCGCCGAGTCTAAGCACACAGCAATCACAAATGTAAAGAGTTAGGGTAAGAGTTTGCAAAAAAAGCTTTACACATTCAATTAGTTTAGGGTCTGAGCGTGGTATATGCAGATTAAAATCAGTGTATTAAAGTGTGAAAGCTTGACTGGCTTATTCGCTACAGTGAGTCACACTTCTGAAGGACATTGCAAGCCTCTGTGCACCAGGTCAAAGCTTACAAATACGTCAACTTTCTTTAGAAGCAATTCATAACACAATGAATAACTTTATTCCAAATGAATATTAAATACAATTTTGTGTTGTATGAGTTCAGTACACATTAGATGGCTGTAGTGTTGCATGTCAAAACCAGAACCTAAAAGCAGTAAGATCAGGAATCACGCAGTCTTTGGGCAGCACATAAAATAAAAAGCTTTGACTTTAGTTGCCTTTGCATTTGCCATTTATTTGACATTCTTTTCTCAAGGGTCAAGGTGAAGTCTCTCTCTGTGAGTCTGTGTTTATAATAGACTTGCTATTCAAAACTCTTATACTTTTACAGCTATGTGCGTGCACACACACACACACACACACTCACTCAGTCACTCACTCTCCAGCACCCACTCAACGCAGGCTGCTCAAGGCTGACTGAGTCAAAAGGATTGCTGTCTCCTACTCTTCCCTTGCTCACTGAATGCACTTTTTCCCCTCCCTCCCTTGCTCTCTTCCTCCCTCCTCCCTCTTGTTTGTCAGGCGGTGCTGCTGATTCATCTCAGTGCTGGGAAAATCCCCCTTCGTGTTTGCCTTCCCGCTGCCCACTCCTCTGTATTACAGCATCATGCTATGAGCTTCAGGCCGGGGAACAGTGTGCTTAAATCTGCCCGAGCTGAAGCATCGGTGCTGGGGCCACAGCTAGGTACGAACACAGAGACTCGCTTTACTTGAATCAGCATATCATTGCTCCCACTACACATAAGCAATTCCTTTTATTTGGTCTCTATAAATTATTAGCTTCTCTGGGTTTAACTGTAAAGGAACGTTAAAAAAAAAAAAGTTTTTAAATTATTGGCTGTTCGTTTCAACAGTTCAGCTGTTACCAAGATGACAGGACTTTTTTAATGTCTGATGTTCTTCCAAAGGAAATAGCAGCACAAAGTCAATGGAATTTTGAGTATGAATGAGTTAGGAAGGAATATTAATATAAACACTTTTTCAAAAATGTGCATGCGAAAGAGCACATGCTTTTTATAAAGAGCTACAAGTGAAAAATACTCATCAAACTCCACTTATCACTGGCAATGACAAATGAAGCAAGGTAAAACAGAGAGCTCAAGAAGAAAACAATCCATTGAAAGTGGTGTCAATCTGCCTGTAGACTGCTGTTCATTTATAAGTGTTTATTCATGAGCAATACTGTTGATGGCTGGTACTCGATTACTGAAATAATAATCTGCGTGGGTGGTCAGAAAGAAGACATTTTCAGCAAATCTGCAAACTGCAAGGTGTCATATGGCGAGTTTTTAATTGTTTGAAATGGTTAGATAAGCAAGAGAGGATATTTAATAACATGTCCCACTTCTGGGGTTCTTTGTATTGCATAGAGACAACAAACACATTACTCAAATTCGAGCCCAAAATATCCCTACAAGCCACTCAAGAATAAAGCACGCTGTATTGAGGTATAACTCCTTGCATTAACAGGTGAATCTGAACACAAAAACATGTAGACAATGGTTATATATAGATAAATGAAGCTGTCTATGTTAAAGAATAAATGATGTAGAACTTAACGTAGCCTTAAACCCATACATCATTCATTCATTATCTGTAACCCTTATCCAGTTCAGGGTCACGGTGGGTCCAGAGCCTACCTGGAATCATTGGGCGCAAGGCGGGAATACACCCTGGAGGGGGCGCCAGTCCTTCACAGGGCAACACAGACACACACACACTCACACCTACGGACACTTTTGAGTCGCCAATCCACCTACCAACGTGTGTTTTTGGACTGTGGGAGGAAACCCACGCAGACACGGGGAGAACACACCACACTCCTCACAGACAGTCACCCGGAGTGGGAATCGAAACCCACAACCTCCAGGCCCCTGGAGGTGTGTGACTGCGACACTACTTGCTGTGCCACCGTGCCGCCCTCCATACTAACATAAAAACCCAAACTGAGGGAGTGCCAAAATGCCAAAATAAATGTGTCTGGACTGTAACTGAGTAGTTCTGCTGTACTTATTAAAGTTGTATAAACTGCACATACCCTCTGAGTCAGTGGGGTTGAAGCCACAGATGTCGCAGATGCAGCGGACCCACTTGTTCATCTCCTCCTCGGTGTCAGCCACCAGGTAGAAGACTCGGTCGATGGTCTTGATGTCGAAAATGAAGCTGTGCTCCAGCTCCTTCTTGTTAAAGGTGAGCCCGGCGTCCACCTGCTCACACAGGTTCAGGTCAATCACTCGGATGGGCTTTTTCACGTGGTCATTCTTGTAGTATTCCAGCACGTCCGGATCTCCTGTCAGCCTTCCGCTGCGTAGAACAAACCACCGCTTCTTCCATGCCTGCCACAAGACAGAAAAGCTTCATGGGGATGTGCTGCAGTTAAGGTTTAATGACAAACACAGCCTATATAGAAATAGGTGGGCTACTGTTATAAACTGTTCATCTAAAACAGAATGGAGGATGTGTTAAGAGAGTGGACAGGGTGATTGTTTTCAAAACTCCAGCCGCACTGCTGTGTCTGATCCACCATCAGTACCATCAGTGTCACTGCAGCGCTGAGAAAATAAATCCTGCTCTGTGGAGGTCTGGTGAGTATCCTGAACACTGAAGAACAGGGTGAAACAAGGCAACAGACTGACTGTGGCCTGTAATTGTGGAACTACTAGGCACTCCTTTATGGCCAGAGGTGCTAAGAAAATGACGGTGAGTCCCATTAAGTAAGACACAAAACTATTTAAAAATGTTAAAAGTATATCTTAATTTAATGAGTCTAAAATGGCGTATGCATTTAGTGATTTCAAAAAGGAATTTTCATGATTAAGAAATCTACATTATCAGAGAAGACCTAGAAATGTTCAGAAGTTAAAAGGTCATGAACCAGACACTTTCAGCCACAACACAACCTCCTGTTATGTTACAGTTAGCTGTTAGATTCTTCCTATTTAGCACTAGTGTTAAAACCATAGGGACAGCACTGTGAAATGTTTCAGTTTCAGAAAGGTCATTATTACAGGTCAGCTGGGTGCACAGTAAAGAAAGTAAAGTGCCGGAAAAGAAACGGAGAAAAGAGTTGAGGACTAAAGAAACACATGGAGACAAACTAGAAAGAAATAAAAACATGAAACAGAAAAAAAGAGACAAAAAGAAGTCACACAAAGAAAGAGAGACAGGAATAAAAACAAAGCAGAAAAAAATAATGGAATGCGAAAAGCAGACAGACAGAAGTGGAGATGGAGGGGAAATGGTCAGCGTGGTTGCTCTGATGCAGCTCTGCTCCAGACTGACTGCAGGCTCAGTGGCATTCGCAGCTCAATCCTGTGATCCCCTCTGCTTTTCTAAAACACGCACCCCAGGGATCGCTGTTAAACTCCCCACAGACGTTCTATTATCTAATTCCACACACAATCCACAGCAAAACACCAAGCTGGACACCTAGCTGACAACCGTGTCATCACTGCCGAGGGAGAAATGAGAAAAAGATGAATATAGAAACTCACAACGTCCAACAGATCACATAGTTAACACTCCCTGAAGAAGGAACACGTGTGATGTAGAGCCAGTTCTGCCCCAAAAGATTACAGAAAAAGACACATTAAAGACATCACTCCAACTCTTTTATTGTGAGAGTGGGAGGCAGGGTATAGTTATGAGAAAAAAAAGTCTGTCAATGATTTGTAATGTTAAGAATTTCTATGAGTAGCGCCTTCTCTGAAATGGGACGGTTGGCTGCCTCAAACTATTTAGATACAATTCTTTATGCAACTTTTCATTTTTCTATTCAGTATCCAGGAGCCACAAATACTTTATTCACAGTCATTAAAACAAAAAAGACAACGACGCTTTAGAAATCACACACATGAGCACTTTAAATCCTCAGATGATAAGAAAAATTATCAGTGAAGACTTTACGAGGAGGGATTAATATGCCATGAATATTTCACACTGCTTCCAGCTCTTCAAGCCACTTCATATTTCTCCTTTTCTTATTTAATGAACCAGTTTTACCACAGAAACACAAAGCGGATGCTGATAAAATCAAGAGTTATCACAAGCCGTCGTATCTATCTGGTGAAAAATGTAATGTCACAGGACATTCCAGTAAAACGTTACCAATGTATAACAACAACTCCCAGTAAAATGGCTACTAGCATTTTGTTTGTATTCCCCAATAAAGACTTATACAGTAGAGTTATATAATATTGAATATTAAGGAATATTTCAGAATGGCTTTATAGACGATATTCAGTAGCGTCTCAGTCCTAAAACAAAATAAAACAATTAAAAATCCAGTTACTTCTGGAGTCTTTTTTTGACGTAATGACGTAAAATTCCAAGTAAAAACAACTTCAGTCGAGATCCCAGGCTGTGCGCAGTAAAGTCCCAGGCAGTGAGGAATGCTGAATCTTTGTTGTTGTTTATTTTTTTGCCATCTGGTTTTAGAAGAGATTAACAATGCTGTACCCCCCCACAGCTGTTTTTCCATCCACAGGCCTCTCTTTGTTATAGAGCTAATCTCTGGCTCTCTGAACAGTCCCCCTACTGCAACATACACAGAGGACTACAGCCCTGCCATTGCCAATACAAATACACACACACAACGGTAGGCAAAACAACTCCGTTAACCCTCAGATGTGAGAAAGGCGTCACCTCTTCACATTCACTCATTGCAGAATCACAGTGTAACGAAAGCACACCGACACTGAGCACAACATTAAAGCACAGACCACAGGTGAAAATGCAAAGGTGGGAATAAATTACAGAAGTAATAGCAAACAGAAATCTTTGAATTAACTACATTAGCTTTGTTCGTCTGTTGTGGTCTGAGACTGAAACAGAGACCAGTCTGACTCTCCTTAGGCTTCAGGAGAAACTAGACTGAGATCAAATAACAGAGAGAGAGAGAGAGAGAGAGAGAGAATGAGAATTTGAGAGGTGTAATAATAAGGCGAAAGGGAGACATTTATTAAAGACATAGAAACTGACCAAAAATCTTAACATATCTAAATTTTTGAATGGTAATCAATTTATTTATAAATGCATCAGCAAAAATATAAAGATTCTGAGATCAGGACAGTCACCGAACAATGCAGCTACCAAAGCTTAATCTAATTTGCAAGGCGTAATAGCACTGTCGAATATTATTATATCAAATTACCAGCGTGAGTCACTCTGACAAGTCACGGGCAAAGAGAACTATGGGTATTGTAGTCAATTATGTTTTTGAAAGTACTCCAGAAGAGTTGTATGCGTGGGTGTAAAGAGGTGTTGAGCATTTTAAGCTGTGCCAGAGAAACACTAGCTCGTGCGGAGGAGGAGAACTGCCAAGCATGACGAGAGGAGTGAGCCATGAGCTGCTCTCTGCCATCTGTGCTATCTCTCAAACACAAGCGAGCGCACACACGCAAACACACACACAAGAACCCACAGCCCAACTTTTACATAATTAATACTGGTGCTCTTTCCCATCCGTACATACACACACCAGCACCCCACAAACACAGAGTTTACTCCAGTTCAGTTTACTCAGTCAGTACAGAGCATTTATAATCACTGCTCAGGTTGCAGCAAAACCGCTCCAGCAAGCAGGTTTGATGCCAGTGGAATGTGTCGTGCAATGCATTGTCCTTTAGTCCTCTCCAACTCAGGCAAAGCACCAAACACCGCACAGCTGTTGTCTGTTTCAGCTGCCTTTGTTTTCTGCTTCTGTTTATTATATTGGTGGTCCCTTTGGTCATGATATCTCTCCTTTATTTGAGATGTCTAATATCAGCCGTAGTTTTTGTGAGTCTGAGAACAGCACTATAACATATTTATAATATTCCAAAGCTTAAAAATTAATATATATATATAATTGGAACACTATAAAACAGACCCTTCAAAAATAGTTCAGGCAAAAAATGCTATTCTTTTAAATCCTTTTTATTATAAAAATATTTTTAAATTATTCGTTATTATTACCATCTTTACTACTCTTACTCCTACAATAGCTCTGGAGATACGTTTCAGCAACAAAACCATCCTACCTCAAGCTCTGGATCCTGAATATGACCCAAACACAGAGAGGCCACTGTGTAGCCACCTGTTGCTGACAGTGATTAGTCCATTCCTTTGCTTCATACAGAGACAGCAGAAGAAGAAGTCATCCATGGAGCAGCAGAAATCCTCCAGAGAAACGAGAACTGACCTGGGAGCCGAGCTAAAGGACCCACCACACAGAGCCGGTCTGTTTTCGGGAGAACAATGGGGCCGATCGCGGCTGATCCCCCAGAAAACACAAAGAACTTCACTGATCTCTCTTAGTTCTTAAGATCGTGCATAAAGAAGAGCACTGAGTAGACTGACACATCGCAGGGAAGTGAATGGAAGGTCCATTCCAGTCCACTCCTTAGACATCAAGTCGTCCAACTACAAGTTAAGGGTAATGTCAAAAGATTATGTGTGTCTAAGGAGTGGGAGTGGGGACGGGGTGGGACGGAGTTGAAGAGGCCCTCCCCAAACGTGGCAACAGCTGTCTTCCCTCCACACACATAAATTCATAGAGTGCTGTGTAACACACAACGGAAGCTGAGGACCACAGTGTCACAGCCTCAGACTGAACAGAGATGCCATTGAGGTTCATTCTGAAGGGGAATGCCATCTGAAATGAATCACACAGCCATCAGGCTCTTTAGTGGATCAGTAATTAGAAAGAGAATATAAACAGAAAAAAATGTCATGGGGGACTCTCTCTGCAGCGTTAAGTTATTCTTGAACTACAAGTGTATAATGAAGGAGAGTTCTCACACATCATTGTTTTCAGGTTGTTTTTTTTAAACAATGACATAAATCTAACAACCTGGAAGACATCCGTGGAAGGTGGAATCAAACGCAAAACTTATATACACTCAGTAAACTATAAAAATGCACCCCACAACTGAGTAGAATTGCTTCCGAGGCCGAAAGTGATGTATTATGCAACTTATTCCACAAGTTAAAAACTTTCTGGGGATTTAATGATGTCTGTGACCTCCTTTGGTCAAAATACCACAAGGATCAAGCAGCACAGCAATGTTCTCCCTCTGTCTGCACGACCCTGCTCAGTATGGCCAGTTTCAGTGCCTGTTCCTTTAAATGAAAATGAGCCACACAGAGCTCACCCCAGCCCTGAATGAGCATCAAAGAGAAGTGAACAAGCAGAAGCTGTTGTTTTCACCGGTTTGGCTTGGTTCTCTCTTAGTTGAACCCGTATTTGCACTCTCACGTTAAAGCAGGTCTGGCTCTGTGTTTGGAAACATTTAGGAAGGTATAATTACAATGTTCTTGCAGAGTAAAGAAAACTTTAAAACCTTAAATAAGCCAAGGACTATTCAGGAACTAATCAAACTAATTCATGACTAATCAAACAACAAGAAGTTGCTTGTCAAGGAGGATTATGACTGTACAATATCGATCAACTGACACAGTGACTGTGTCACAACTGACACAGAGCCCACATATCGTAGCTCATCTCCCACAAATCATCTCAGTACATCAGTGGATCAGCCAATACTCGTGTTCAAGCCCCTTCTAGACACAAAAATAGATCCGAGATCACCTCACCTTCTATGTGAAAGAGCTTTATGACTCTAGGCTTGTGTTTATTTGTGCTTTATCAGCCGCTACTGAAGGCTCAGGATTTCTGAGTGTCTGATAAGAGTGAAGACAGCACAGGGTCCTAGTACACCCCCCCCCCCCCTCACCACTGCCCCAGATATTACACAACCACACTGTCCAACACAGCAACAGAAACAGAAAGTGGGTTTCAGACTTGGACAGAGAGTTTTCTACACTGTAGTTTGAATAACATTTCCGCTCAAATGGAAATAGGAAACAAATATTTTGAATAAGTCTTCATCAAAGTGGTTAAGTAAATGAAAAAAACACACATATACACTCTGCTTGTGTGTGGTATTTGCTAGGTTTCACCTCTCCCACATTAAATCGGTACCATCTGTATTAAACTGTTGCACCTGCCCTCCTGAGTACATTTGGATGCTCTATTGGATGCTGTATCCACTATAAAATGATTCAACTTATTGACTATAATCCCTGTCCATTTGTGGATATTAAGTTGTATTTCAACAGCACAGATGACAGCTCAATTGGTTCAGCACTGGGAGAATTGGCAGCAGATAGAGGAGGCCTATGCTTGAGATTTGTAGTCTCTAGGATACCAGAGCTGGCGAGTGTTTAAGCGAGTGGACAGTTGAATCATTTGTAAGTGCGAGATCTGTCAGAAATGGAGGAATTGCTAACATGTCCATGTGCGTCTCCAGGGATGTGTACTCCTATAAATGTAACACACAAATCAAAAATCCCAAAGGGAAGTATGCATGAAATATTATTTAGTAATCAGTACCACAGAACTGACCATCGCAATATTGATACCACTGAAAGCAGCTGCAATGTGCAAATGAGCCCTCTGTCAATATATGTCAATAAAAAATGAGTGCTTTTCCACCAACACAGAACCGGAATGGTTCCCATTTGCACACCTTATTTTGAATCGTTCAGTGCATTTCCACCGACAAACTGCAAACCAGAACATTCATTCCCAGCTGGATCTAAAGAAGAGTTGGTTCTTAAATGCGAACTGTGATGTCGTCCGTGGACATGTCAAGCTAAAGATCAAATAAGGTGTTGTTGTGCAGTGAAGTTGGATGAGGTAATTTACAGAATGTTATATAAATAAATAAATTAAAATAAAACAGGGCCATGCTCCGTTTGTGTTTGTTTCTGGGGCTGTGTTTGGCGTAGTTAACTAGAAAAAAGTAAAAGTAGCTAAGGTTTGTCCAGAAAGTCACTGGTGCTAGTCGGGTTTTTTGTTTTTTTAAATAAATCGCCAGAAGTTCTGAACAGTCGCTAAAACTAGCAGCAAAATCATTAAGAGAAAGAGAGGAGGCAAAACACTGCCCCCTGTGGTACTCGTTGGAAATACCGCTCTTATTTTGACACACTCCTTAAAGTACCGATACTCATTATATGGGGTATTGTACCGTTTTTAATGACAAAGTATTGAGATACTTTTCTAGTATCGGTATACTGTGCAACACTATTTGTGTCCGACTGTTTTGTGCCCGACTGTACCATTCCATTCAAAGGGGTATGTTGGGATAAGCAACTTACCTACTTTTGTCATCACATAAAAACTGTAAAACGCACATCAAGAAATTTTACCAGTATCAGAGGAAGGTCATTATTACTGGAACTACAGTAAAGAACAACTATGACCTAGTCCACACAAATATTGGAAAATTAGAACATGCACTTCTTTCATACATTTACAAAAGTTCTAAAATGGCAGAATCCGCTCTCTCATTATTCACTGCAGTAGGTGTTTTAAATGGGTATTCTTGTATTCATTCATTCCTTCAGTCCTAGGAAACAGACAGAAAACACTAGTGTAGCCAAAACATAAATTACCCCATTAACGTGTATTAGCGTGGACTAGGCCTATGTCAACATCCACTAGGATGAGAAGCGAGTTCCTAATAACAGAACTAGTCTGTCAGGGTATGAACAAATACACATATAGAAGCATGCACCACCCCCTTCTACTCTGCTCCCAGCCTGTATGACATCATCCCTTGTCTCATTTTCATCGATCTCTCTCTCTCTCTCTCTCACACACACACTGTTCTCCACCCCTTATGTTCTTTGATTTCAGTGCAAGCACACAAGTAGCGCTAAGCTAGCTCAGACATGTGCACCTCATATTCACTTAAGAACATCCTGAGAGAGATCAAAAAGGATGAGCAAACCATTTACATCACAAGTGCACAGAAGCACACACTGCACAAGGCTGTAGTACAGGAGGCATCAAGTCAAAGGGACAATTCATCCAGGTAATATCCTGTCTATTGTAATGTAAACTGAGAAAATTATAAATGAAGGATTCTAACAATAAACATATTTCACAGTATTTTCTGCCTTGTTTCTGCCCAACAACACAATACAGATTCATACAGTTTTGCTGGAGGCACAAACTCATTTCAGTGTTTTGTTTTACGCTGATTTTCTTGCATGTCTGTGTTTAATTTTGTACCTGTTTTATGTTTGTACCTGAAAACACACACAGACGCATGCACACACACACACACCCTAGTATATACAACTGGATAAAATCTAAACCCCCTGCATAAAGAAGCTGTGCATATCACAAAATGTTGGTAACAAGATCTGATTCAAAAATTACATTATGATGAAAAATGAAATTTGGGATGAGACACTTTAGCCCCCAGTCTGCTCAATGTTTTGCGCCCATGCACACACACAAGGAGGGCGTGTCCAGATGCCTTTTGTGAGGCAACAGTGTGCTGTGAGCGACATGTTGGGGCAAAGTCCTAAGCTGGGTCCCACCTGCCACTTGTTAATCCTTATATATTCTCTCTCTCTCTCTCTCTCTCTCTCTCTCTCTCTCTCTCTCCCAACTATATCAATTAGGAAAATACAAGATCATCACAATCACTGTACCAAATATAATTCAATAAATTACATTGAGTGAGTTAAAAATTACAAAAGAAACCACTGAAAATACTCCTGTGACTCTAAAGACACACTGCGATTGGCTGCTTTTTTACCCTAAGTTCCTAGAAGCACAGGAAAGTGAGTCAGAACTGATAGGCAGAGTGTCTAGCAACAATATTTTCCTCGAGAGCAATTTATGCAAAGCATAAATCTGTAGGCAAAAGACTGGCCACCGGGCAACAAAACATGCAAACTAATCAGAGGTGCCCAAACGTATGCATACAAACTTACAGGCCTCTTTTCTTTAACTTATTTAATACTTCGATACTTAAATAATTACATTTACTCTGATACATTCATAAAAGGGGTCACATATTAAGAGTCTGAGATAGACGCAAAATAACAACAGATCGTGATGCAGTGTTTTTTTTTTTAAATCAAAGCTAAAAGCAAGAACAATATTATTGTCTAACAATGGAAGTTGAGCAAAGCAGATTAGGAGATATTTCTTGGCTAACAGCCTGCAATGGGCAAGAAAAACAATCTGAAGTTCTGCAAATATTATTTAAAAATACCAAGTGTACATAAACTAAGCCAAAAAATGCAGTGCAACGTCAATCCCTATTATATAAATAGCACCCTAAATGGGCAGGTGGCTGTAAAACAACATCCCAATATGATTTTTAAAGCATACGACAAACAAAAGGGTTGTTTTGAAAGACTGCTTGGACACAATAAGTTTGAACCATGTTCACCAGCTTCTGAACAAAACGGTGTCTTTGCTGAGACCTCTCAGTGCTTGTGGTTGGTTCCTGGGAGAGTGGACACATCCCTTTACTGAGAAGCAGTGTTTAATTTAAGATTTATTTGTGCTCACAGCCAAAAATGTGAAAAAAATTCTTTGCAAATACACAAAAACTACAGCCAGATCCTGTGTGTCACACCCTTCGGTCTTTTACTGACACTTCTGCTGTTTGTTTATTTGTCTACCATTTCATATCATGTCAGCTTCACTCACTCTCCCCACGCTTGTGTTTGGCAAGTGCTCAGAGTACATACCCAGGGTTTACCGTATAAAACTGACAACTTGCTCGGCTGCAATTTGATTGCTTTTAGCTCTTTTAGCGTTGATATTATACAGCTGACTTTAGCATATGTTTGTCCTGTATTGACCTCAGTGGTAATAGCATCACTTATGTAAAGCACATATTGATCACACAGCTCCCACTTAGCGCCACTCAAAACTGCTGGGCAAAATGTTACTCAGATGAATCAGTAAACCATTAGAGATAAGTCATTCATTAATTCACACATTTATGTCACTAGACTGAAAATACTGTGTGGAAATCGTTGAAAGACGCTGTCTCAAATTTAGAAGGCTGCAGTGTTCTGTATCGAAATGTTCAGTATCATATTTCAGATCACGATGCCATCATATTATATATAATATCTCATTCATGTTACTGTAAACTAGTTCTAAAAAATGTCCTACAAATGTGACATAACCCTGAATGGAACACTGCATAATCAACCAAACAGAAACCCGTTTTTTGGACCACTTTTTCTGTACTTTGAATGGTTCTTTCAGAATCTAAATACTGCTCTACAATGTCAACACCAGATCCAGGAAGATTCAGTCAAGGAATACGTTTAAAACAGACTGTTGTTCAAATCAGAAAATTAAGAAAGGGGAACCAACTGGACTTTAAATAAAAAAATAAAAGCACCTGACAATTCTGTGACGCTTTAACCTTTTGTGCGAACAGGTTTGTAAAAACCCTTCACTCTTGGGCTTCTTTTCAGATATAAACTGATGCAAACCTCCATGCTTCAGTTCTGCAGGAAAACCATTTCTTGGAGATGTAGTTTTCTCTGTAGGAAGTGAGAACGACTAACTAATCTCCAATGTCACAGTCCTCTGGTTCTTAGCAGCTGCCGTCAGCTATTTCTTTGCTCAGGGTGAAAATAAATAAATAATTGAAAACAGCCACATGACAAATCCACAGAAAATACAGTGCATTATACACTAAATAGATTTTAATGCCTTGTAAAGCACACAAGAGCTAAGTGATAATCAGGAAAAGATCTCTCTCTCTCTCTAAGTGCTGCTGAGTGTGGTTTCCCAGACTGCAGGTGAGAGCTCAGTTCAGCAATAAGGCCTGTTAATGCCTTAGATACATTCAGATGTGGAGAACATCTTTCAACAAATTGCTTGACGGAGTACTGGATGTTTGTGTAACTACACCTACCATGTAGTAGACTAAGATTACTTCATATTACATACTTAGTGCATACACGCATGGAATCTAGTGTGCAGATTATTTACCTTTATCTTTTCCTTCAGTTTTTCAGCCATGTACTTAACAAGCCACATTCACAGGGTCTGTCCCAAAACCTAGTGTCTAACTAGACAGAATTTTACGTCACAGTATGCGAGCTCCCGACACGTACACTGTCCCAATTCTTAGAAACCTCATTATGCTGTCTACTAAGATATCTTAATTTGGCTGAATTCTAAGGCAGCATCGGATACTTCCTTAGCCGCAAAGGCAATCCCATGATGCAACGCCAAAACAACTCCCGAACCAAGGCTCATGAAGGGAAACCCATCCTCCTCTGGTTGACAACAGAGAGCACAACCAATAACAGAACAGAAAAAGTGAACTGAGAGAGAGATAATGAGTTAAAGTTATAATGTGAAATATTAGTGATGAAGATGTGAGAAAAAGCAGGTGGTCATTGATTCTGTGAGAGAGTAAAAGCAGGTGCAGAATCCATGTGGGCTAAGACAGCATCCTTGCACGGCCACGCATGGAGCTGGAGGTAAGACATGACCAAGGTCTTGTACAGGATGCATATAGATGTAGATTAGGCAATGTACAATGTGTAGGATTTCAAAACTTCACACCAACAAAGCCATATCAAAGTAGATTGCTTAGATAAAACCATGAGTAAAATAATTTTATAGCAGAAAACCATCAATGATGGGAAATTACTGTCAAATTCATTATCATCATCATCATCAATGCATTCTTCGAATGTATCCATCAGACAGTGCAGTGAGGCTGAAGTCCACTGAACACCACTACCACAAAATCACCCTACGCCAACCAGCAGCTCAGAAAGCCCCCGAGCTGGAGGAGGAACAATGATGCTCTTAAAAGAATCTTGCTTCACAGCGTCAGAGTTTTTGGCCACTGCAGCCGGGCTGACGAGGTGCATGGCGAATGGGGAACGGATGAGGAGGGGCCACAAAAGCTTCTCTGTGTCCCTTCCCTAGCCTGATAAATCAGCCTTTGTTATCTGTGAGTAAAAAAATGACTGGGATTCTTACATCTGCGGCTATTTTTACGTCTGCATTCGCAAGTCCAAAGACACTGATGCAGCAACGGTGGTGGCTCCTGAAGGTCATGGTGGAGGAGCGTCAGCAGTGCTGTCTTTTGTTCCATGGAGGACGATCTCCCTCTGCATCAGTCATCACTCCCTTCAGTTGTTTATCTCCTGCCCTTGTGTTTCAGCCTCGAAAACCTTGCTTTCGCGAGTCAACTGCTGGCCTTGTGCAGTGAATGGCCAAGCAGGCAGTTTATATAACGTGGGCACATATGACAATGAGTCAAAGAGTCGAGGACATACAGCCAGGTCTTTCTATACACATTTCAGAGAGAGAGAGAGAGAGAGAGAGAGAGAGAGAGAGAGAAAGAGAGAGAGAGAGAGAGAAAGAGAGAGAGAGAGAGGAGGGAGAGAGAGAAAGAGAGAGAGGAGGGAGAGAGAGAGAGAGAGAGAGAGAGAGAGAGAAAGAGAGAGAGAAAGAGAGAGAGAGAGAAAGAGAGAGAGAGGAGAGAGAGAGAGAGAGAGAGAGAGAGAAAGAGAGAAAGAGAGAAAGAAGAAAACAGGACTAAGTCACTTCTGCTTTTTTCCAGAACGTTTGTTTGCTTGAATAAATCTTGATGTGAAAAGTTTGCTTCACGTTTGACTTCCTTTGACCCAAGAGCCGCCTTCTCACCTGTGACAGGTAATTAGTTATGTTTGTAAAGTCATCTCATGTAACCTGCGCTATTGAAAGTAAAAATATATGGAGGGCTATCGCAGAGGAACAGTTAGGATGAGTCCTTTGAATGCAGAACTTCCCGAAATGGCCAGCTACAAGATTACAAGGTTAGTTGAAAGAAATGTCAACTGTTTCTGGAAGAGAAATCCCCCATCTGGAACCACAGCCTTACAGGCTGTTGTATTGCTCAATGTGCTGAATATCTCACATGGTCAGATGTTTGCAGAAGTGAAAACTGCTGAGAGGCTCCAAGTTTTTTAGAGTAAGTTACCCACATACAAAGCAACCACAAATTACCAATTTAATCAGTACTTGTATTTTTATGCAGATATTATAAAATCATGAGTGCAGGACAGGTGAGGCTAAGCAGGAGATATCAAGGGTTAATAAAGGAGAGAAAGAATAAAAATGCCCGTCCTCAGATGCAATAACATTATGTGTATATATATCAGTGAAAAATAAGCGATAATGACCATGACAACAGTCCAACCTATTACATATATTCTAATTAGCATTTCATATACATATGTATTTGGTTTAGCACATCTGACATTCAAGTTATAGCAGAAGCATATACCCTTGCCACTTGACTCATGTTTGACACATAACAACAGAGAGCATGGACAGAGAGATCCTAACCTGCTCCCAATTTTGACAAATATTCCACAGTGACAAAACACTCATCCAAAATGCATGCAGTTCCCAAGAGCCCTCTTCTACTTTGCTGAACAACTTACCAAATTGCTGTAATGCTCAGAAACACATTATTCAAATACATAAAAGCAGAAGTGTAAATTAGTTTCACTGTCAGAGTACTTCAATTATGTTGAATGCTTCTCTTCTTTCAAGTGCTTAAGGCATGGTCTCGGGTCAAAACTCGCCTCTGTTTCATTCCACATACTCAGTTAGCGCCAAGAAAAGAAAGCCAGCTTGCTCTACTTCGGCTTTTACATTCCACGGTGGAAAACACCAGAATACCGATACAGCAAGAACTGATACACTCATTCACTTTAGGAAATCTCCTCTGGACAAAAACTGTGCCACTGTTTCACACACCAACATGCTTATGTGAATAGAAGCAGCATGTCCTTGGTTTGGTCATTCCAGGTCAGCTGATCTCCAATGCCTAGAGAAGATCCAGAATGTGAAAAGAGGTAACAGGTGATAAAGTACCTTTCAGCATCCAGCAGAAGTTAAGTCAGAACGAAGAGCGAAGTGTGCTGTGTGGAGGGTGAGGAGTTCTTAACCAAAAGCTGCAATTTTTGCTGCATACAACTGTGGTAAACGGACCTCTCCCTTGTTGGCTTCCTGTGTGTGGTAATCAGGTCCTCACAGATGCCTCTTAAACCCCAGGACCAGTAAACGGGACACGTGTTGTTATTAACCCTGATTCATGCAATACTGAGCAACACTGTGCATACACTTTCAACCCAACTATGACATTATCATCTGAAACCAAACGGCTTGTAATTTCCCAGAAAAAAAAATGCGGGAAATGCATTGCTCTTGTGAGGTTCAACCATGTCCTCACTTATAAGAAACCAGTGATGTTTTAATGTTGATGATCTTATTAATAATAATAATAATAATAATAATAATAAAAAACATACAGCACAGATTCACAAATATTACATAATCACAGTGACATGAGACACACAACAACACACACAACAACACACACAACAACACGTGAATCTGTAATTTCAACCATGTACTTATGCGTGCGCACAACACTCATACTTCTTGGAAAAGAGTTTCCCGGAGTGTTGTACTGTGAATACAAATTGAGTACTTTGCTGTACTTACTTCTGGAGTTCTTTTACCATTACAGAAAAACAAACCCCATGACTTATCTCGACCACAAAAATCTCAAGTATTTTCATATCAGCACTCCAAATCCCAAGAGTACTGGCAGTGCTGGGGTTTGGAAGAAGGGATGTAGGCTGTCTGATAGGCCTTAATTCCAATAAGACATTCTTGCAACACTTATCTCTCCAAATTTCCTGTTACCAACACTATCCGGGACCGGTTTCCCAAAAGCTTCTGAGGTAAGTGAAAGTGACCTATTAGAGAAAGGATATTAAAAATTTGGCTAACTGCGCAGTCAATGCCTGATGGACTTTCCCCTTCTTGTATCTTGCAAACTCTATGTAAACAAATGATGGGCTTAGACGCAGGAGCAAGATTCACCATAATAAAATACTAATGCACCAGTCCTGTGCTTAAATCCTGGAAGACAGTGCAGCTCCTGTGTGTTTAATAAACAAAATAACAGTAAAATATAATTCAAGAAAATCAGTAAACACAGTTGAGCCAGAGACTATATCTGTCCTAATGTAATTCCGAACACACACTGTGTGGAACAAAGCTGTGCATGTGCGTGGTCCCAGTTTTTCAAAGCGCCTGGGCATGAGGTCTTACATAAGTAGCTAGAGAAGTGCCTCCATAAACACTGAGATGTATACTGGACTGAATAACATCTTTCTCACTTTCCAAGATGAAGTGTTTCTTTAAAAAACACACACACACACACAACTGTCGTTTCGTTCAATCTTAAAAAAAATCACCAACGTTTCAGAATAGTGATAGATATCTGGTTAATTAATATGAGCCAGTATTCCCCAGATCAGACACCTTCAGTTCTAGATTGGACGTCTGGATGAGAGGAATAGTACATTCATATCTTATTTTGATGTTCCCATAAGAAGAATAGTTGGTGGAGACGTATAATACCCATGTCCTTACTTGTCAGTGCTAAAACATTGTGTAGTAACAAGCTAAAAAGCTTCATCCTGGCGATTGTC
This sequence comes from Hoplias malabaricus, assembly GCF_029633855.1. Lineage (NCBI taxonomy): Eukaryota > Metazoa > Chordata > Actinopteri > Characiformes > Erythrinidae > Hoplias > Hoplias malabaricus. The sequence goes on from NC_089807.1 coordinate 39,482,604, forward strand.
TTGTTGTCGATTTATTTATTTGTTTGTTTGCTTGTTTTAATTCATTAGATTTAAAAAAAACAACAACAACAACAACAACTCTGGGACTTAACATTTAGACAAGCTGGTTGCTTCACAAACTGAAATTCCATATACTCCCTACTGCACTAGCAAACAAGATTCAAGATCTGGGTTGGTTTTTCCCGGGTTCTTAAGGGAGACTGGAAAACTCCCTCCCTACCTATTAAGATGTATTATACAAGAGAGGCTGAAGAAAAGTGATAGTGTGTGAGAAGGGATGGGCTATGTATCTAACCTGACCTTGGCCAGGATGGCCTTGAGAGCAGCTCAAACAGCTGTGCAGTCCAGCAGTGTAAGAACACCCAGCTTCAATTCCTTTATTCATTACAAGAGGCAGAGCCCTCTACAGCTTAGCCAGAAGGCCAAAACTCAAACACAGGCTATGGAATTTGATAACGCAGTTAGCCAAGAAATCTTTCTAAACATTATGTTCTGCAGGAGTCCAGATCAAGCTCCATATTAGTCTCAGCTCCAAGGCAAGAGGTCAAGATTTTGATCACTTCATTGCAAGGTCAACAAACATTGAGCGGGCATTAAGGAACCAGAGGAGAACCAAAGTCTAGCACTTGGTCAGAGGAAGCTCAGGAAGAGAGTAGAGGAGTGGGCAGTAGCTGTGGTGTTGTTTGAAATGGGGTTTGACATGAGAGAATAGCCTCTAAAGGCTAAGAGCTCCAGCTGTATAAATAACCCACAGGTTAAGAAAAATTACTGGGCGAAGCTTCAGAAAATAAAAGGCCTTAGATCAGCATAGGAGAGAACACAGATGCAGAGACAGCAGAAGTTTCAAGAAGTTTCAGCAGTAGTACAGCTGAGTAACCATTGATCATGTGGAGGAAGGTTAGAGAGAGAGAGAGAGAGAGAGAGAGAGAGAGAGAGAGAGAGAGAGAGAGAGAGAGAGAGAGTTTACAAAACTCTGGCATACATACCTATACGCTGAAGTAGCACAACTCTGCAGAATCCTCTAAATGTGACTCAGCAGTGACAAATGCAATGATTTAATGCAAGCGAAACTATGCGACTGGTCCATGGGTAATCCGTCTCAACTTGCAGTAAAATTTCCAATCCAGCAAGACGGGTCTAACCCAGAGCACCTGTTTATGAAAAGAAATCCAAATCCATGCAAAAGAGGACTGGGGAACGTTTGTTCTAGCCTTGAGAACCTGAAGTTGAAAAATCCATGGAACCATCCACCAATGAGGAGAGACGCTAAATCCACCATGGGAGCACCGTATGTGTGCAGCCTCTACTCTTGCAGTTTGTTTCGCTTATGGTCCAAATCAATGCCAGAGCGACCATGAAACACAATTCCAAAGAGGGAGAGAGTGTGTGAGTGTGTGTGTGTGTGAGAGAGAGAGAGAACAGAATCAATAGCCCTGAACAGAATAGTGATCCCAGAGGAACAGTGTGGTTTTATATCCAGTCTCCTCAGTACCCTCTTCTCTAGGACAGCTTCCTTCATTAGGACACTGGTACACAGTCAGTAACTGCTCTGGTAACCAGTGTGAGATGTGCTTCAAACAAAACCCAGTGAAGCATTAACCAGGCAGCGCGAGAAAACACCAGAAAACAGAGAGGCGCACATTTAAACATTAACACAGCATCCCATCAAGCATGTCAAAAGAATCACCGATAAGAAACCAGTGCACAGAGCGCAAATACACTGAGAAGCCAGTCTCTGCTCCATTCCAACAGACTAAAGATTTCTCAGTGCTTTATGAAAGAACCGGTTGATCAATAAATCCAGAGTGATTTTTAAATAAATAATAAAAAGAACAAAAATGTTTGATAAATAAATAAACACTCCATAAATACAATTGACACACTCTGAAATTTAATTTGCGATCCACAATAAAGCTGTTTTTAATTTACAAGACCCTGAAAAGGGGCCCTTACAAGACCCCCCCCCCCACACACTCTCTCTCTCTCTCTCTCTCTCTCTCTCTCTCTCTCTCCTGTATGTGTGTGTTTGTGTGTTGAGGGAATTAGTCGGCTGGAAGTTTCCACTTTGTTGGCGTTTTTTTTTTTTTTTTATCTTCCTGGTCATCTGTTCCCAACACACACTCTGAGAAAAAGACTTCCTGTTTTGCCTCCATTGTCACACTCGTGTACTACATGGCTGGACACATCTAACTTTAGACAGCTCTGTGTGGGTGAAGGGGCTGCTTCCTCCAAACAGCAAAGACCACACAACCCCCTTCAGCACCCAGTTTAACAGAGAAAAACACTGCTGTAAAGCATGCGCAGATATTCTTAAACAGGGCTGTGTTAGTACGGAGTAATTTGATGTACAGCAGCAGGTCATGAGTCTATGGCTTCGGAGGTGTTTTCTTTAAGAGCTGAAACTGTCTAACACTGCCACTGTTAAAGGCTGTAATCTGCCTGTATTTTGGACAAAAATAATAATAATATAAAATCCAAATTTTACATACAAACGTTTCCATCTTCAACATATCTTTCCTTGGAATCTTAAGAGTTAAAACTATTTTTCATGTCACTGATTTAAATCCAATAAATGTGGGATCTAGTAACCAGCTTTTTCAAATATTTGCTTAAGTATAAATTGAAGATAAAATTATGTTTAAATGTAAATCAAAAAGTGAAGAAAAGTACTGCAAAAAAGCAACAAAATCCTGTTTGCTTACCTCAGTCGCCCAGTTCAAGATCAGACTGAGAGAGCAGCCAAGCAGGCCCAGACACTTAGGGGCTGCAGTGGAGCATGTTAACTGTGGGTAATGTAATTTAGGCTGAGTCGTACTGACCGACGCAGGAGGACGTTTCCTCTCTCCATAAACACCGCTCCAATATGGCCGCACTCATGGATGTTTTGCATTACATAAGAAGGATGTTAAAAACAATCTTAACCTATTCCACTTTCTCACTACACAAGGCTAACAGAATGGTCTACACACACACACACACACACTCAACAGAGGAGATACCTACTACACGCTCCTCGCCTGCAAAATTCCCCCGTACCATAACAGGATAACGTCTGGCAGACTGGCAGACAAAACGTTCTGCACAAAGAAGCCTAAAGCGGATGCACAAAACAATGCCGCTGTAACGTCCAGGGAGGAATTTACCTGTTCAGACTGATTGCTGTAGTAGATCAGCAGAGAAAACTGTGGCGACGGACTACTGTCGTTGTAAGTCTATGGAAGTCCTCTACCTCTCTCTCTTTCCCTCACTCCCTCTAGCCAAGCTGCAACTCCCTGCTCCAATAACCCCTGACCCACAGGAAGTAGACACAATGGACTGAAAATAACGAGAGAGAGAGAGAGAGAGAGAGAGAGAGAGAGAAAGAGAGAGAGCAGAGAAAGACAGAGACCACTTCCCTTCATGTTTCTCTCCTCCACACACCCCAGCACAACAACGCCCGAAGCAGGGCCACAGTCAGCCCCAAAAATACCCACTGAATGCTTCACATTCCCAACAGAATCTCCAGGCTGCACCCCAGCCAAGTGCAAATGAGACCTCAAGCATTTCAAAGCCTACATGGAGCACACTCTGACTACACCCAAGTACATCATCCAGTCGAAAAGAAATATCGTCTAATTAAGTATAATTATCAGGTGTCTAAATGACTGCCTTTAAACCTCTAGACACAATATAAATCATCCCAGTTTTTTCCTAGTTGAAGGCACTCATTGTTCACTGTTGTTAAACCTCTTTGACTGTAGCTGCTAAGGCATATGACACAATCAAAACCTAGTTCCAATTCCCCTCAAAACAAATCTACACATAAAGTTATGAGAGCAAGAAGCTGTAGCCATGTAGAAGTTCGAAGCCTACAATATACGTGAAATATACTTTATTTGGTTGGAGCATTAAGCCACTATGGCGCAGCAGGTAGTGTCGCAGTCACACAGCTCCAGGGACCTGGAGGTTGTGGGTTCGATTCCCGCTCTGGGTGACTGTCTGCGAGGAGTGTGGTGTGTTCTCTCTGTGTCCGCGTGGGTTTCCTCCGGGTGACTGTCTGTGAGGAGTTGGTGTGTTCTCCCTGTGTCCGCGTGGGTTTCCTCCGGGTGACTGTCTGTGAGGAGTGTGGTGTGTTCTCTCTGTGTCCGCGTGGGTTTCCTCCGGGTGCTCCGGTTTCCTCCCACAGTCCAAAAACACACGTTGGTAGGCGTGTGTGTTGCCCTGTGAAGGACTGGCGCCCCCTCCAGGGTGTATTCCTGCCTTGCGCCCAATGATTCCATGCAGGCTCTGGACCCACCGCGACCCTGAATTGGATAAGGGTTACAGATAATGAATGAATGATTGAAGCCACTATTACTGTCCATAGATGAAAAAACATATCAGCAGAATTGGACTTTTGTTTTATGAAGTGTATATAATGCTTTCATAATGATGTATTTTTTTTCCGAGTACTAATGGAATAATAATTAATAGTGGCAGCCAATAAAAATATGAAAAAATACGTACATATATGATACAGCATGTCTCCATGTCCACCCTTGATTCATTCGCTGTTTGTGACGATACGCAGCCAAGTCACAGCCACCCAACATAATCCAATCTCAGCCTAATACTAGTCACACCAAATCACATTTAGCGCACAGACTTGGACAGAGCTGAGCCAAATCAAATTGTGGCCCTATGACTAAGGAAGAGAGGGCCACTCAGGAAATGGACTACCAGGCCTCAGAGAGATAAGCAAATGAACAAAGCATCTCAAAGCATCCTCAACACACTTCTCCTGCACTGATTAGATAAGTGCCAAACAATACCAGCTCAGATGGTTGTCACTCAGTAGTTTATGACTATCATATAACATGGCAGCAAAGGGAAACTTTTGAAGTGGCCGACGTATCTGCAGCAGTGTGCGCAGGAACAAAGAAAGCGTTAGTGACCTAAAGGAGTTTTCTTAACCTTGAGCAGGTTAGCTTGCAGCCATGATGTCAAAGCCTGTTTTGACTGTGTGAGTGATGTTTGCTGAACACTGCTGGTCTGAGAGTCCGTCTCTCCACGCTGCACAGCTAAAGCTCACTCCAACTTTTTGTCTATGAGCTCACTTCTCGTTTATCTTTTAAAGACACAGCTGTGCACGTGTCATAACGGGAAACTAAGCAAGATCACGCAGTGCTTGTGCACTATACTACGGTGAAGGTGCGGACTGTATCTCAGACTCGTAGCTTGTAGCTCTGAGGATGCTTAAAGAATATGAACCTACATTCATTAAGGAGCCATGTTGTAAAATAAATAAATAAATACATGTTTTAAAAAAATGTAATGTTGTTTGTTGTCAGCAAACCATAAACATAAACCTTTCATTTACGTTTACATCACTACGACACAGTCTTAAACTATGAGTCTAGAACATGTAAACAGAATAACAACAGCTGCTATCAGCATAAAAGCACATGGTAATGCCCACTGACCCCCTGCAGAAGAACACACTGTTCAACAGCAGGCCTGCAGGATACTCATTAGTGTGCACTGGCACGAATGGACCCTCTCACCTGGGTACGACAGAATGAGGGTATTTAGGGCCTGTAAGTACAAGGGGGTCTTCAAACGTATCGAGTGCTCCCTGTAGTTATGTCTGTAAAATGTCGAATTAATGAATTAAGTTTAAATAATGAGTTAATTAAGTAAATTCAAAGGAATGAATGGTAAAAAACGCTGTAAAACATTTAAAAAATGTGCATAATAATTTATAACTCAATGACTAAAATGTCTCTAGGTTTCTAGGTCTCTGGGTCTATCACATTAGAGCAGTGTAGCTGGGAATGAATATTGTTGTAGGCACGGAATGCTTTCTATTTGAGTACTTCTCTTTATCAAAACCAAACCTCTCTATATAATTTCTGATCTGCAGAATCTAGATCAATTCAATCCTGTAATACAAGCAAAATAAAACCATTCATTCACTGTTAAGCGGTTTATGCATGTAACACTCCTGTAGGTCCGTCCATCACTGCTGGTACCGTGTACACAGGCTGATCTACGGTTCTCTACTTCAGTCAAATACTGTGTAATCAGTAGGGATTGTGATACATATCCCAGAAGAACACAAACAGTCACAACTAATTCAAATAACCCTAAAACAGTCAAGCAGCTGTAATGCTGCTAAAGCCAGGCCTAAGTCCAGTGGAAACTGGAGCTCCATACTAGGAGCAGTCTTAGCCCACAAACTCATGCTATACATAGATCTGCTTTGGCTTTTCTCATTTGCTACTACCATACATAGAGACAGACCATTATATCACTGCCTGGTGTGTCACAGCTGCCTTTTCCATGAGCTGATGGAATGCATCTTGATCTCTCTCCCTGTCTCTCTCTCTCTCACACACACACACACACACACACACACACACACACACACACACACACACACACACAAATCCCATTAAAAAATATAAATATATAAAATACAAAAATATATATATCCTGTAATCCTATAAAGAACATTGAGCCATGAACGCAGAAAACATTATTGTTAGAAAAGTCTGAATCTTCCAGGGTGTTTTCCCAGAAAGGGATTATACCTAGCCCTAGACTACATAGCAGTTTCAATTGCAATATAGTCCAGGACTAGGCTTAATCCCTCTCTGGGAAACCACCCCTTTAAGTTTAACAGCAGAATGATGCTTAAACTTGCAAGTTAAACATGTTATGAATGAAGGTTAATTGAATTCTCTCAATAACCAGCCAACATCAGACCAAATCAAATTAAAGGGGTGGTTTCACAGACTTTACACACACACACACACACACACACACACACACACACACACACACACACACATATATGATATCATTTATAACAATAATAACACAGTGCTGTCAGACTGGCCACCTCTACCTTTAATCATTGTGCGCAATGTGAATTAAAAGACATAAAAGACTATATTCACAATGAGAGTGACACTTCCTCGCCACTGAAACGTCTTCTGATGTTTTTATGATATCACTGTGCACTTAAGTGGAACAATAACAGTGACGGATGACATCACATTTTACCTTTAATGTCAACTGCCCCGAGCTCTAACTGAAGGACTGCTTAGATTTCTCTGGAGACACTCCCTGAGTGTATCGGTCAGAAACAGGTGCAAAACAGCAACATTTTCTTTTTTTTAATGTCTGCAAAAATGCATTACTTAAAAATAAAAATTCAAAAAGGCAGAAATAAAAAAAATACAAAATTAAAAGACAATATAATAAACAGCTAACTGCTACTGTACAGCTTTGCAGATATCATAAACTCTAGGGTCATGTAACAGATACCATATCATTCATCTGCATCTGCAACTACATCTGCAGCTGTTCAGTGTAGTCGTGATACCTATGGTGAAGACACAGATTGTTTTTCTGAGAGCAGTAAAATATCGGAAAGCAGTGCATGTGAGATGCTCATCAAGGTCAATGAGTGATACCCATTAACCAGAAGTGGATACAGGCTTATCTCTGACTTTCCACACATATGAAATCAGCTGCTATGCTATTGTTTACACTCTGTGGCTCTTGCGTTGAAACATCATCCAAAAATAACCGTGATGTGTGACAAATCAGAACCACTACGTGCGTAGGTTCATTAAAGGACCGTCTAAAGGTCAAGAGTTATGTTCATAAAGCCAACCGCGCAATAGTGAGGGGTGCAGTATGGATTTAGTAATAGTGGCATTGGAAAACATGACATCAGAAATCTAAGAGAGCAGCTGTGCACACACACAAACACACACATTCACTGTCAACCCCTCACACACTATATTGCCTTCACCGAATTCTGTTTTCCCATTTAAACAACCCCATTACAAACCACTTTAATATGTATGTCAGTGTACTTCTCGCACCCAAACTCAACACCTGCAACTAATCTTTTATCCTTTAGAGTTTCCACAAAAGATAAATTTGATAAGAGCATTCTTGTGTTGAAAATACCATCAAATTTCTGAAAGCACATAGACACATTTAAACACACACACACACACACAAACACACACACACACACACACACGCACACGCACACGCACACAAGCACAATATCTCTTGTTGTTATCGTCTCCCTAATTTGCCCTCTCTCCTTTCCCCTTTCTGCCTCCATGGGGGCAGTGGTTACGCTGGAATAAAAAGGTCAGCAGAGTAGCCAAAGAGCGCCCGAATAAATCACCCCCACCCTCCTCCCCTCTCCTCTCTCTATCGCTCTCAATGTCACATGCCTTCGTCAAAGCTGCGGCGTTCACATTCAACACATTCCTCTGCCCTGACTCGTCTCTCTTCACATGACTGGAGCTCTGCCCGGCCCGAGCAGCGGCCAGCCCATACAATCCCCTCTGTTTTACATCACTGTAGGCACAGCACCACCAGGTCTGGCCCGAACGGCTGGTACCGGGAACATCCGGGCCCAACTTTCACACATCCACAAGAGTTTGTGACAACAAATGCATGCCAGATCTTGAGCTGACAGAATTGTTAGCCTGTCTAAGAGCATGTGCATAACTGAATCAACAGAATCCTATAAAAAGCACAATACACTAATAACAATGCGATGTATAAATACACAAAGGGTGCTCGTAATGTCACTTCTGCCAGTAATGATGAATATCCATCTACTGAGTCGCATAGATCTTTTACATTTGGCTATCGTGTGTGGACGAATTGTGAGTAAGCCCACAATTAAAGCTTGCCCAGTTGTGTGAAAGGTGCATTGTTATACTCCTGATCTATCACGCAGGGTCAAACAAGCACTATCACAACACAGATTCATACTAACCTTGACTACAATCTGGAAGTGGAACAGCAGTTTCCAAAGTTGACGCTCGCTGGCTGTTGACAAATCTTTAAAAGAAGAGCAGTACAGAGTGGGAGACGTTCAGGTAGGATCCAGAGCAGACAGCGCACGAGGGAGTGTGCGGCACTCCTCTGGTTCATACCAAAGTAGCGCCCACGTACACTGAAAAATCTTCACTGGAAGAGTGTGCTCTCTCTGGTTCCAACAGCTTGCATGCAAACAAACTGTATCTGTGCTGGAACGGGGCCAGGGTGAAGTTATTGAACCTGGCTCTGCAGAAGCTCTGTAATGCAATCAGACGAGCGCAGCACTGTCACAGGGGACAATCACTGAGAGCTCTCGCTCGCGCCGTGTCCTACCAACATACAGACACACATACTGTACTGTGGGGGAGCGCAGACCAGGCCATGTGGCCTCACATTAACCTGAGAAATTACGCAGGGCAGAAACGGCATTTCGCAGCTTGTCTCTAGCCGGCCCCCTCCTACGCATTAGGACCTGCTGGAAACCGGAGCCCAAAACCAAACCCCTTAAGCCCTCTAAAAAGAGCTCAGACTAACTTCTGGAGAACCAGAATACCTCACTAGGGATGCAGCAAACGGACAAAACACTCCATCTGCAGGGGTGTAACGAAACACTCAGCTCATGATTCAGTTCCCAACGCTGGGGTCAGCACCACTATAATGACATAATATAATATAATGCAATGTTATTTAAATGACGATAAATTAAATATAACTACATTCATGCCGTCACACAGCTTAATAAAACCACTAGAGCTGTGAGTGTTGATTGGTGCTTCTTCATCTTCAACAAACTTCAACGTTCAAACAATGATTAATTAATCAAACAAGTAATAACGGTGTTGATTTTTCACCATGAATGAATGGTCACAATAACAAAGTGTGTACTGCTGTATTACAGTGTCACAATGGATTGTTACTACAATCGGTTAAAATACCGTGAATACTGTGTTATAGTGCAATTATGATATGGGTTGCAATACATTAACAAACATTGTGATGAGCCCTAGATACTCATTCACTTATTTCCTGGAACAACCTCATCCTGATCAGGATCGTAGTGGATCTGGAGCCCACCTGGAATTCTCGGATACACTGCAGGAAAACATGTTGCACAGGGCCAAACATCCAAGTACCAGCCTGGCCCAACCCCAACTCCAGCTTCATAAAAACAGCAAATGGTACATTACTGGAACCACCAAGATGTTTTGTGAACCTAGTGAACACAACAGAGCTGACCACAACATACCCACTGTTAGAGACTCACGAATACTGCAGGCTTCTAATTCTAATTCAACTTCAGGATTATAATAATGCAGTAAGACTGAACAAATAAAGTGCACCGGTCATTAAATTTGCCCAAGGTGTCTCCTTCAAGCCATGGACAGAGTTTAATCAAAGTTTTTTTTTATTCAATATATTCCATATATCAATAAAGGAAGAACATTATTATGTTGAATTATACTGTAAGAGACCAGTAAGGCCCAAGGCTCATTTAATCACCCTACAAAACAAATAACAAGCAAAGGTGAAACAATAAGAAAGGAGAAGCACTAGCAGAAGCAAAACAAATAGCCTGCTTCTCTATAAGATTTCTTAATTATAATGTCTCTGTCCAGTTATATTTTGCTTGATTAAATTTTTTAACTTTGTTAAACCTCCCCGTACACTGGGAAATTACTTCCTAAGAGGTAAGTCCTAAGAAGAGTTTTTTTGGAACCTATAAATCAGAGCAATGATTTCTGAACTGTTTTGTGAAGTGCTCTAAGTATTTAATCTAACACGAACATAAAAGTATTTGGTTAAAAAAAAATTAAATATGCAGAGTTAAAATGAGCTGGACATGTGGTGCAATATTGCGTGAGGATGTGGTACGTATTTTAGATCACTACAGAAAAAATAGACAACACCACAGAACCAACATCTGACTGACCAAGCCCACTATCCTCTTGTAATTCCTAATGAAACTTCAGGAACAGTCGTGCAAACAGAGCTCTCTATTCTGAATAAGACCACTTGATACACAGTGTGAGGCCCTAAACGTCCCTCTCTCCAAAAAAAAGATTGGGAGAAAGGAAGTAAAAGGAGAGAGAGAGAGAGAGAGATGTACAACCATCTGTTAGCCATCAGTTGAGGCCAAGGAAATGATCACGCCACTCTCAGACGCCAGAGAGCATCGCCTTCTTGCTGCAGTGGCGAGAGAGAGAGAGAGAGAGAGAGAGAGAGAGAGAGAGAGAGAGAGAGAGAGACAATAAAAACCTAAGACCAAAGATGTAGAAAGAAACACAATTACCCAGGAGTCAACCAGTAAAATAGAAATAATTTGTTGTATTTTAAGGAAAATGACAGATCTAAACTTTAAAATGCTTGGTGTGTTTTCGTGAATTCGGTGAAAGCTCATTTGACTTTGCAGCTATGCACAGAATGATACACCTCTGTGCTCAAATAGCTGCAAACTCCTCTCACTAAAGAGCCAAAAGAATAGAGGCTGTTTTTAAACTTGATTGCAGTTTACTCCAGGCATAAACATCCTATTATCTGCACATATAATGAAGCAGACTGTTTAGACTGAGTAAATGCTTCAGTCTGTCCCAAGAAGGTGACAGATTATCACAGGTCTTACTCATGATACTAAATATGGCATGTGTAACCATGGCATATTCTTCTTAAGTTGCTATGTGTACAAAGCATTTTTGATTCTCTTCATTAGATTAAAAACCATGATCATGTTACTGTTGCTGCTAAAATGATTATATTCTACAAACGTACCTCAGCATTAAAATTATATTTAATTCAGTATATTTAAGTTATTAACATCAACTATCACTGCTCAACTTCAACTCGTTTGTGTAATAAATAAAAAGGAATCATTAACACTTAGATTGTTTTTTTTATGTTAGATTTAAATGTGGGTCTGTTTAAACTTTTTCTCTTGTGGCAGACAACTGAAGATGCCAATTTTTTTCTTAAAGGCTAAGCACCAGCGATATGAAAGTGTCAAACAAATAAATACAGTGGAGTTTGAGTTCCTAACTTGTGTTTATTGATAGTCAGAAAACATGTTATTTCTTACTAATTCAAGGAATAAGGTTTAAAAGACCGTTGGACCCCCCCCCACGGTGTTCGGAAACTCTAATAGGCGTCTTGCCTGTGACGTAGATGGTGGACAACAACTCTAGAAGTTGCACTTAATTTAATGCAAAATGACGCTTTTCCAACAATATGGGCATGTAAGGAAACCAACGAAAGGTGTTCAAGAGCCTCTGTAACATGGAGGTAAACAGGGTAAGGACACTCACTTCGCCTGTTTTAGTTGGTGTTAGTTAACGTTAGCTTGACTCGCTAAACTCGGTGGCTCAGATTATACTCGGCTACGTAGCTGCATTACGGAGGTTTATAGTGTCGGATGAATTCGAGTTCGACTTTGATCACATTTACAAGAATAACGGTACCTCTACATTTGAGTTTAGCTTATTGCTAGGCTATTGTCATGAATAATGTTGGTTATTTAGCTAGATACTGTCATAACAGTCAGTCATAACGGTGTTTTACCGCGGCGTTGTTCAGCTGTTGTCCACCAGTGACGTCACGGTTGTGTTCAAGAATTTCCGTAGCGAGCTCGGGTTTTTCCGTCAATTTAATAAAATTGTCAGTTTTAAAGCCAATTAAGCTGCTATTTTTATTTTAATTCATACTTATATCTGTCAGTAACTAAAATAATGTGAAATATTCATGGAGGTCCATTAAGTGGTGCTTAGCCTTTAAATTATTTGATAGCCAAGTTTTCACTACATCAAAACTTACTTTTCATAAACACTTTTCAAATCTGAAGCCCCTGACAAGTTACAGACATTGCAGCTAAGCTAACTGGCAGGCTCTATATACCATGAATACAGCAAATGAAAATAGATATAATGATTATTATGCATGACGTACTCACTAATAATACTACTGAAGAGATAAGGCACAATCACCATATACCTATATACACAATGTAACATTCAGAAGTACAAAACTTGTCATAATACAATTGTAGCACTAAAAGGAAGTGGCTGTGTATCTTCTTTGACTGAATTCCTGAAACGGACCAAAGGGACCATCTTTGGACATCTGTGTGTATTTGTGGGGAAGAACTATGTTCTGAAATTAGACCCTATCAAAATGCACAAATATATTCTTACCCCATGAACACGCATTGTTGCAGTAACATGTAACAGAGTTACGTTTCCTGCCAGTAATTTCTTATCAAAGGCTACGTGGATAATGTGACTATTAGCACTGGTCTCAGAATATTTACCCACATCCTAAACAAAAACCTTAATTCATCAGAATCTGAAAATCAAGAAACAATTGATCAGCACTTCACTTCAACAAAACTAACAATAAAACTGACCAACACAGGTGCAGCACAAAGAAGCTGTGTGTCTCAAATAACAGTTCCCTGTGATCCGGACTTGTATAAGAAAAACGATTGTACAGAATCATTATATTATAGCATTAACTTTTAAAATGCTCTTTGCACGTCAAATAAAACATAAAAATAAAATGGTTCTCTAACTATTTGGAACTATACAGAAAATAATACAATTTACAAAAACACAGACAATATAAACTCATTCTTTTTGTGAAACTGTATAATTGTGGATAAAAATATATAAATATCTTCTTCATAAGGACAGAAAAACAACAGCATAAAAAACCCAAAAACATGTCAAACTCATCTTTTTTACAAACAGAATGAGTTCATTTTCTGACGTTGATGCATTTGAGTTTGAGAAAAAAAAAACTTTGCTGAGCAAACATCCATAACACATTAAAGAATGCATCTGTTTACAAACTGCAGCAGTCAAACCTTTTACCCAATGACAATCTGCAAACAGGTGCTGTGTATTCAAGGAGGAACTGACTTTTCCTGTAAGATACCCAAGACCTGCTTTCTTGTGTGACTCCTGCAGACAAAAACTGGTTTTAGATTTCTACAGTTCACCTCCTTTTTTCATTCATTCATTATCTGTAAGCGCTTATCCAGTTCAGGGTCACGGTGGAATCCAGAGTCTACATGGAATCATTGGGCGCAAGGCGGGAACAGACACTGGAGGGGGCGCCAGTCCTTCATAAGGCAACACACACTCACACACACACACACACATGCACATGCACATTCACACACACATTTTTGAGTCGCCAATCCACCTACCAACATGTGTTTTTGGACTGTGGGAGAAAACCGGAGCACCCGGAGGAAACCCACGCAGACACAGGGAGAACACACCACACTCCTCACAGACGGTCACCCGGAGGAAACCCACACAGACACAGGGAGAACACACCAAACTCCTCACAGACAGTCACCCGGAGCGGGAATCGAACCCACAACCTCCAGGTCCCTGAAGCTATTTGACTGCGACACTCCCTGCTGCGCCACCGTGCCGCCTACAAGAGCATCCTAAATTGTTTAAAATGAATCAAATCCCTCACTCAAAGCACCAGAGTTTATGGTGTTTTGTAAGTTCAGCGTCCACTTGCCACCACACTTCCCAATCACAGAGTCTTATTAATTTCAACGAAGAGTACATATTTCAGGAAATCTTGATATTTAAGTTCAAGCAGATTTAGGTGTTATGCAAAGGGTAATGGTGGTCATATTCAGGTAATTGTTGTAGTTGTAGAGCATGGCCATTTTAAAAGAAAAAAATCAGGCTAAATTTGTAAAGAAGAGTTTATATGTGCTGAGTAGGGAATCATTTTTTAAATAAAAACAAGGTTTATAGCTGTGAATTTTTTTTATTAGCTAGCTACCTATAAGCTAGGTTCATTTATTCATTCATTTTCCACCTCTTCTTGTTTTGGTGGGTCCAGAATCTACCCTGAATCACTGGGCATAATAAAGGAACACACACTGGATGGGGTACCAGTCTATAACAGGGCAAGCTTCCTAGGTTGCGAACGTCTAATTCTTTACACAAACAAGCTAGGAATGATGTTTTATCATTATGGTGATCGCTTATATCAGGACACACTTCAGAGCAATGACATGAAACATCTAGAGCACTGAGCTTATGCACAGTTTTAAAGACAAAAAAGTTGACACAGAATGGACCTGTGACGTTTATATTTGCATCCGTTGTGATGATGCATCACTAAACTTGGTGGTTGGCGATCTCTGACCTCAGATTTTGTGTCAGATGTTTAGAAAACAGATCTACTGAGGAGTTATAATTAGGCGTTCTTCCCACTCTCAGTCTGAGCACATCAGAGGAACACAATGAATAATACTGTAGACGTGTGACACCCTGGCCCCGAAATAGACAAATATTAGGAAGTCAGCTTTGTACTAGTGGCTCTACGTTTAAGAATTCTACCTAATAGTGTTAATAAAACCCTGCAATATTTAGCTTCTGTAAACTGAATTAATAAAAGTCAAATCCAAAGTGGATGCTATGTTGTTAAATGCACCAGGAGGTTGAGTACTTTTATCAGCTTGTCCTCTGACTTTGCGTTGTAACTGTCAGAGTTTATACCCAAAAAGGCTTCACCACTTTATTGAAATCAAATAAGCAGGGAAAAGTGGTAAAAGGCGAGTGTGTATGTGTGTATGAGAAGAGAGAGACAGCAGATGTTGCATTTGGAGGCCCTCTAGAGAGTGGTGTGTGAATGAGTTATGGCTTCTGAGGCCTGTTCCCTCACAACTGGAATCTAAACACACACACCCGGTCGCGCCAATAAAACCAAATCAACCGCAGAAACAAACGCCTACCCAACGTTTCTTACAGTAAACCCAGCAAGGCCTCTAGCAGCCCACAGGAAACCTTCAGCATCCTATTGTACAGGTTATTTTAGCCCCTCAACACACAATAGGTGTTATCTGGTTACTTATCTTTAAAACTACTATTCAGTAAAACCAATAAACTGTTTATTAACCACCGTTAGAGCTCAGGAAGCATGGGTTCATTAACTTTATAAAGGCAAACTTAAACATCCACTAATACCACAATATTAATATTATTTATAGAAGTGAAAGTGAATACATTTAAACAGACCCGCATACTGTAGGTTTTAATGGGTTAAATATGATTTTCAACAGTGGATAATGTATTTAGATGATGCCAAAGAAATGTCAACACCACCACAGCTATTCTTCATGAGGGCTTGGCCATCTCTGTCTCAATCATCATGGTGGTTTTGCTGTTTATTGCAAGAGGAGATCACTTTCCTAACTAGCATCGTTTATGTAAACGTATGAAAATAGAAAAATCCGCAGGCGTTCAGTCCAAGTCCCACGATGCTGTTTTCCAGGCAGGTAAAAACTTGTAACACTACTGAGCATGGGACTGCATTCTGGGCTATATTCAGATAAAAAGGCACAACTACAGACCTTTTAAGAGTCCTAACTATACACAATTACAACCACGTAATTAAAGGGTTTTGTGTCTCACTGAACATGAACTTTAGCTACTGTTACTCTGCACCCTGGTGTTTTTATAAACACAGATCCTTTTAAAATCGATCTGATCTTTTTACACAGATCTTTGTAGAATGTTTCAACAGAGTTTCTGATCAATAACATCTCTGTACAAACCAGTAAAATTCTCCCTTCCACTTTCAGGAACCTACACACCTGTTTTTGTTTGTTTTATTGTTTTGTTTTGTTTCAGTTAACCCCATTTTCCTGCCCTCCTCCAAAAGTTACATAGTGTAGTTTCTGCCATGCTGAGCACAGAGTAGATCATCAAAGGCATCTCCCTACTACAGGACAGCGAAGCATCCTGATGATTTTGAAGCTGTAATGTTCCTTTACTTCATTCATTATCTGTAACCCTTATCCGGTTCAGGGTCACGGTGGGTCCAGAGCCTACCTGGAATCATTGGGCGCAAGGCGGGAATACACCCTGGAGGGGGCGCCAGTCCTTCACAGGGCAACACACACAGTCACACATTCACTCACACACTCACACCTACGGACACTTTTGAGTCGCCAATCCACCTACCAACGTGTGTTTTTGGACTGTGGGAGGAAACCGGAGCACCCGGAGGAAACCCACACAGACACGGGGAGAACACACCACACTCCTCACAGACAGTCACCCGGAGCGGGAATCGAACCCACAACCTCCAGGTCCCTGGAGCTGTGTGACTGTGACACTACCTGCTGCGCCACCGTGCCGCCCCATGTTCCTTTAATGTCAGTCATAAAAAAAATTTACTTATTGAAAAGTATAAAAAGGCTCTGTAATATTCATATTTAAACTGTCATTTCAACAAACTGCATTATTGTGGTTGAGGAGTATGCGTCAGCTGGCACACAGAAGACTAAAGGTTCCAATCCCTGCCCAGACAGGAACAGCACATAAGATCCATTGGTAAAATCACTTAAAACCTTCACCGACCACTGCTGCTATGGATGCTAAGTGCAGGGCATCATGGCTCCTATTGTTTCACCATAAAATAGAAATCACTTGTAAATCTGACAGAACTATGAATGACGGTGGCAGCATTCATTTTTATTTGTTGTTTTAGTACTGGTAGGCTTGCAGTATTAAAAAAACATATTGTTACTGTTATTGTGCATCACACTAAAAAAAACCATACAAGTATAAGCAGTATCTCATTAGTCAGTCAATCAGAAAAATCATCAATAACTGATTAGATCATCACAATACTGGCTTGCCTTTCTAAGCATAGGATTTATAGACACAAACAGAGTCAAAATACGGAAAACAAAACGTTTTTGAATGTTAAATCATAGAGTACAGCATCATACTGTAGGGACAAGAAAGTATTACAAAAGGTGTTTTATCGACTTCGGAGACAGTAAACAGGACAGGTTTTGTCCTAAGGCCATCTTTTCATATGAAACAAACTATTATATTTCGACCAAAGAAGGATTAGCCCCCAAATAAAGGCCATACCTACAGCTGTAAGTTTTGTAAATTAATTTTTTATGCTCTTTTTTTCTTATTTGTAGCAGTCGGTTAATAATTTATTGAGAAGAAAATCCATTTTCAGGAGCACTATTCATCATTTTAGAGCTGCACACTGTACAAGGGGCCAATATTGGAGTTGAAACCGAGAAACAGAGAGAACAGAAGGGACAAAGAAGGAGAAAGAGAATGAGATTTACCCGAAAGAAAGAAAAGAAAACAAACAAAGACAAAGAAAATGAGGAAAGCACAAAAGACTAAGTAAAACAGGCTTGTTTGTTCTCTGTTTAATTTTCTTTCTAAGTGTTTGCACCAGCACCCCGCTAAGACCATAACTCTAAACACAAACAGCGGCTGGTTTCTGCTGTCTTGTTTATTAGGAGTCATGGGTTACGTTATTATGTTTTGAGCACCTAAGCAGATTTTAATGAATTTCTACTCTGGTAAATAAATAAATTAATGAGGAAAATGAAAGTCCTTCTTCTGTATTCTTTTGAGGCTGATAAAGCCCCAACAGCATAGACTGCAGGCAGCAAGCAGAAAAGCAGCCACTGGCCCCAACATGAGTAATGTATTTATGGGCAGGGGGGCTTTGGAAGTGGTTAAGAGCACCCAGTAGCTTGCTAAAGTGCATTAAGGGAAAAGTGGAATTCTCTATTGGATGGGTACAGCTGCAGCCTGTTGTAGGCCTAGAGACATCTAGACATTCCACATTTCCCTGCTCTCCCGCTCTCTCTCTCTCATATACCCCACCCCCTCTGGTGCATTCGTGGGAAAGCTGAAAATTAAAGCTTGAAGCTGAGGCTCCTTCGGGCCCTACAACAGAAAAAAAGCAGACAACGGAAATATTCTGTCCGAGCAATAAAAAAAAATAAAAAAATCACTCACTGATCAGCACAGACAAAAAAGACAAAAAGCTACAGGCATTCGCCCATTTCTTCAGACATCTTTTAACCAACTCAAACACCGAGAGAGACAGCAACCAGTTTAATCCTATTGTAAACTCCTGTAATACTAAGCAACTCCACTGCAAAATGATGCTCAGTCCGCAGTTGAGGTTTAGAAGTGGTTGAAGTACATGGCATAATAAAGGCTTGAGCTTAGGAAAGTGAACACTGGTGTCAGGAACCTCAGTACATCTTCATAACAGCTGAAATCAATCAAATATTTGAGGAAATTTACAACCAAACAGAGCAAAATTCAAGCCAGTTCCCGTGTCTAAGAGAACTCGCTAAATCCTACAATCCTGCATGTCAGCCTGTTAAGTTTCACTGCCTCGCCGTACTTTTCAAAGATTGCACAATTCTTGGGGGTGGGGGTTGGGGGAGAATGAAAAAGAGGAAGTTTATAAAGTTAAAGACAAAGAGCCAGAGACAAGAAAAAAGGAATGGAACAAAAAAATGTTGTTGAACAATTCAAGTTAGCATTACCTCCTGCATAACGTTGAGAATGTCCTTTAGTACCAAACGTAGCTTATACAATCCTTATTATATCACTGTATTCTTGTCTCTCACGTGAGAAGTCTGCATAAATAAGCCACTGAGATGTAAACAAAATTTGTAAAGAACAGAAGCACAAAATGTACACAGTGTGAAGTAATGGAAACTGGGATTGGAAACACTTTCGTCTTTTAGCGGAGGTCATTTTACAGGCGTTAACACTTTAAAGCAAATAAAACTATCTTAAGTCTGCAGCCCTCTCTGTGCAGTTCCTCTAGAATTAAGTGTTTTGTGTTATCGGGGGTCTGTACTGAAAACGTGAAAGTGCACTTTGAGCTTTCCAGAGCACTCCTAGTAAACAGCACAATGTCAGCTGAACTGCTTTGCTCTTGATCTGTGGCCAAACGGCCAGGAACACGGCAGACTTTTGACCCTCGCCGTTCAAAGCTCTGCTCTGCATCATTCCGAGAGCTGGGATTTTGTGTTTGGTACCTGCACTAAACATGTCCTCATTTCAGGCCTGCGTTTTAACACTTTACACTCACAGGAAACTGTCAATGTAATGTCAAAAAATGTTATGACGGTAGTTATTTTTTACCTCACTCACCCTGTAAATGAGACACCTTGGGAAAGGCCACTGCGAGAGCTAGCACGTCTTAGAGTAAATGAAAATGGCTGTGAAGCTGCCTTGGCTCATGTTACACGTTGTGGTAGCCTCAGTTTCTATAACACCCGAGTTATTGAACATGAAACTGCGCCGTGTTCTCACACCTGGCACAGGGCTGCTTCTGAGAGGGAATACTTTCAGCAAAATAACTTCCACACTTTTAGTAATAGCACAGCAATGCTAGGCTGCTTGGTTTGCACCAAACATGATGCATTCTGTGCCACAGAAAAGACGTTACATCCAGAAGAATGAGGATTTTCGCATTGCATGCTGTTACCAGCCCTCACAGAAACAAGAGGCCCACAGCGAGGGAAAATGCTCCCTTCGTACTTCCAGAGCCAAGCAGAGCCAATGGGACTTCTAGCACGGGTCATGTGAACCGACTCAGACAAACAACAACAACAACCTTCAACTTGCTCGCTTATCTGCCCACATCTAGAGCCCCTCTAAGCGGCTGAAAGTGAACAGGCAACAAAGGGCCCAGATCACAGAAACTATTTTTCAAAAGCTGTTTAATGTAGCAGGTAAAGCACTGCTAATGCTTCAAAGCACTCCACATTCCACACTGTCCATAAACAGCACTTTTTAAACACTGATGTCCCAAAAACAAACACATTTGTGTTTATCTATCCATGCCGCCGCTGATTAGCAGCAATCATTCACGGCGTGTTTCTGTCTGCATTACTTTCTGAATGACACAACACATGGCAGACAAACAGAACTCTGGTCCCTTTTATCTACTTTATAAAAAGCACAGTAACAAAAAGCCTGTTTAATCCTGTGGTAAAAAAGAGAGGTTGCAAAACAGTAAAGACATTAATTCTTTAATGGTGGCTAAGACTTCCTTAAAAACGTCAATTCTGCACGTTAATACGCATGCATATTTAGAACGTGAGCTGAATTAAAGAGGAGGCACAACCTGCTCAACAATGAAGACTATTGGATCTACATCTACATCTGGACTACATCTGGATTACAAATAATAAAACGAGCGTGCAAATTTGCGGTACCCACAGGCCATTTCAGCCCTTTCCAGCAACAGAAACAAAAGATCACATGAGCTGGGTGATAATGCCTCCTGCTCAACTGCACTAGATGAAAGAAATCCAATAAAAGGGCAATGCATGCGTCTATTAGGAAATCAGCAGTGTGTTCAGCTAAGGTTTGACAGCGAGGTGTGATTTCATTACAGATTAAAAGAGGTGTATTAGATCCTGAAAGCGGGGAAGACCCCCACGTCTCCACACACACATGACTGTTGACCTGTTCAGTGTTATTAAATGGATGTTTCAGGATTTGATTGCCTTGTCGCTGCAGAAGCATCACAACGAACATATTTGAGACAGTCTCTCACGGTTTAACTTCTGCCTTTGTGTTTGTCATAAGAAGGGTGACGTTTTTCTAACAGAAGCATAAAGCTGCTGACGGTGGAGTGCTGACGGTGTGGATTATTGCCCATTTCCCTTGACACAGACCTTTACTTGCACATTAAAATCATTAATCAGAACTCTTTCACTTCAACATAAACGCTATAAATAATACACGTTCCATCAGCTGTCGGTAAGGCAGGACTAATCTAAAGTTAGCACGTTTGCTGTAAATTTACAAGCTCAGAACTGCTGCATAAGTCAAAGAAGATGTCACCCCCATGACCATAGATGAAGAGTCTGGTGTAGAAGAGGTGTATGAGTAGGTGAAAGGTAGGAATTAATTATGGCTGCACAAAATAAGGACATTCAAGTGTCGTCCACGCTGATTGTGTGTTTGTAATACGGAGGGGAAACGACGCTGTTTCAAAATACAAAATACTCTGAAGCCTAAAATGTTGACAAGTAAACAAGTCCGCACACACCCAAGACAGGTTTTGGGGAATGCAAGTCAACACGGGGTTAAAAACTATGCGATTTTTCACTCTTAAAGGGCCAATAGCACAGGAAACCCAACCCGTTCCACATTGTTTAAATAAACCACTTTTATGTGATACGTAAACACTGTCGAAGTCACAGAACCTACTGTTCACGTCCCAGTCCAGGCACCCGGTTTTTAATTTATCGTTTGCATGATGTCACAAAACCCAACTTTATTCAGGGCTCTCTGCGGAAAAACATAAAAGAAGTCACATCTGGGTTGTTGGCTACCTTTAAACAAGTGACTGCTGGACCACATTTTTCTTTCTATCTACAATCTTACTTCTGTAAACTATGTAGTTACAGGTTTAATAACATAAACAAATGGGTGAAACATCATACGGCTCCATGTGTTACAAAAGCAGGTCAAAGGTAAACCCTGGCAATCTGCTAATGTGGAGTTTGAGACATTAAAGTTGCGCTAAGCTAGTTTGACGTGGGACTTGAGAATCCCAAACCCGTGTCATGCACCACGACAAAATTCTGTGCCATGTGACTTCATCTCCTGCACAGTGTTGGACCTCCACAGCCCGCAACCGGGTTCTCAGTACAGCACGGCACAGTGGGAACCAAGCATATAGAGATTTGCTGACTTTTTGTGCCATATTGTGAATTTAAGTCATAGATAAGTGTATCAAATTGTGCTGTCATTAAATAGTCGCGTGACCCTCGAACTCCCAGCACAGCCACAGAAATAGCTTTACGCAGCAAACACATCAGCACTGCGAGCCATACCCCCAACAACTATTACCCAGGTAACCATTCTCTGAACCAGGACCACCCTTTTCGAGCTTGTGATTATGACGTCAACACACAGACGTCTGACGTAGTCAGAAAACTCCGGGAGAACTCTTGACAAATCCGACCCCGACACCTCTGTCTGTTTAATTAATGACTAATTCTGACTTTACAGGCTGACCCACAACAGCAGGATGACACTTTTTTGTAGCAGACATGTTTTCTCTTTACTCAGTAATGCGACTTATTTCAGTTCTAACAAACACATGTCACGGATTGCAGCTTTAAGAATCACTATTTTCAGTTGAAATAGGGGAAAATCCTAAAAAAAACATAAACCAGGTGTAAGATATGAACGCTTTAAAATAACCTTCTCGTAAAAGAGGTGATTGTAAGCTGTTAGAAAGCGGGATATTTGCATGGAGGCTGGATGGCTTTGCGGTTAAGCCTCAGACCACAGCGCATTTGAATAAGAACTGAGCTTTAAACGTTACTTACATAACGCCGTAACTTTTTCTCCGGCGGAGACTTTCTGAGCCAGCCGGAGCACACAACATCTCCCCCGCTCATTTTCGCACCAAACCTCCTTGTTTTTAGCCCGGTTTAGAGACAGGAGCCGTGAATTCAGACCAGAGTCTGCAAAAGAAATGGCAAAAGAGGCGAAAGACGGCGGTTAGATAGGGGTTTGAGAAGCAAAGGGAAGAAGAAGGAGGAGAAAAATACCTTCAGCTTCTCGACTCCACTCCACAGCGACGCCAAACTCCCAGGAATGAACTCCTTCCCTTCCTTTCCTTTCGGAGGGAAGAACACAATCCTAAACGAATGATATTCCCCCAAAACAGACAGATATCCGTAGGTCTGAACCACCTCTGCTTTTCCGAAGTGTAAATAATCCCCGCTTCTCTCTTCGTTGTTTTTTTTTTTCCCAACGGACGAAACCAGTCGACTCCAACCGACGAGGTGACGCTCAAACCGCCCAAAAACAAACAACTTTGGCGGCTTTAACCGACGCGTTTTGCTCCAGAACTAAAGGTTTCTCGCATTTTTTGGTCCCTTCTCCGACACATTGTTGAGCAGAGAGCAGCTTGAGGCTGTTTTAGTCAGTAATTCTCCGTTTTTTTCCCTCGACCTTCCCCTCCTCTCCGCGCTGAATGATTGACAGGCGATAATAACCGTCGATACTTTTCTCCCAAACTCCAACTCCAGAGGAAAGAAAAGGACTACAGACAAGGCATTATGGGTAATGAAGTCTTTGAGCTATGCCTCGCATAAAAAGGCTTTAAACTGTAATATGGCGTACTCTAAACTCTAAATATCGATGTTGAAATATACACTTACTAGACCGGATCCATGAGAATCACAGAGGTAAACGATAAAAGGGAAATATTTAAAAAGAACAAAATTAAAAGCCTTGGTTATGTGAGGACTACATTTCCCAATTTCCCAGAATGTAGTTACAGCGCCTTGTCCAGAAATCCAGAGTAAACTGTCAGGGAGATCAAGAAAACGAAATAAATTAATAAATAAATACATTTCAACCCCAATGGTATAATTCTGACGATTTTCTAAGTGAAAATAAATAGCTTACAGCTCTTTTACAGGGAACATGTCTCTGCAAATTTGTTGAAGACCCCCTCGTTAGCATGAGTATCATGTACGTAATAAGCAGTCAACGAAAAAGGCTACGCATTTCCGGTTTGAGACAGCGGTTTTCCACAGACATTTATACAACCAAGGTTTCTTACATCACAAACTTAAGGAACCAATCAAATCACCTCACTGGGCTGAGCTTGTGAGCTGAAAGCAATTGGCAGGAGTGGTGGATGGAGTTAGACGGGGGCTAATAGCATATGCATAGATTTGTGCGTACGGCATGTGTAGGATTTAAACCACGTTTAAGACTTTAAGGGATTTTTGTACTGGGAAATATAAAAACTACTTCTAAATATGCAATTCTGATTACTATGAGTTTTTAGACGTTTAATCGATGATAATTTTTAATGATAATGCTAATTTTTTATAGTTTATTTTATTCCAAAGTGGTAAACGCTGCAAATAAGAACATTATAAATTAAAATTGGTACTCAAAGGACCTCCATTAAGGACAACACATTGTGTTATTTGACTAGGTATTTAAGACTTAAAACCCCATAAAACAAATGTATAGAGCATATATTAATATTTAAATGGCCTCCTATGCTGTGTCTGGATCCTGTATATTATCGAGAATGCATTTTAAAGCAGATTTTAGAATCCTGGTTGTTAAATGGATGAAGTATTTCTTAGGGGTTTTCTTTCTTTCTTTTCTCTGTGTGACACTGGCATGACTGGAATGCTGTTGTAATGGGAAACGCCTTCTCCAATCAGTTCCACTAACAAAGCCCTGCTCTCTCTCTCTCTCTCTGCTGTTTGGAAACAGACTGCTGTCTGAAGCTCTAAGCTAAAGATGATTGCTCAGCAAATCTTTTGTGTTTCGTGATTCCTTCAGTAAGCAGATTAGCCCATCATCATCTGTTCTAGCACTCTTCAAATTATCACACATTTTATTCACTCATTAACCTTTGTTTAGTCGTCTTTCTGAAAGCCTGATAATGGCCAAGTCCCTGGGTACCGCCATAAGTTACAAATTCCTGTGACATTTTAAGAGTTTCTTTGATTGCATGCAGTTTTCCTGTTTCATTTATTGGGGTTTTCGTTTGCCACTTCCTTGTTTGCCTCATCTGTGTTGAAAATAAAATGTAAGGTTTCAAATAAAGTTTTAAATCATGGATTATTATTAAAAATCTGCCTGGAAAGATTTTGCACAGCTTACTCACTCGTGGACTAAACTCACAGACAAAAGCACTTAAAATTAATTTAATATCTCATCTATAGATAAATAGCTAGTTTGATTGTAGTGAGTAAATCCTGCTTTTCCCAGTCCACACTGTTTTGAAATCATTAAATCTTACATATTTAAACATGTCCCACCATTCAGCCAATAGCAGTTTAACCCCACCTCCTCCCACTTAAGATATAAGGTGGTTTTCTGATTGCTTTATAAATGGGCAACAACAGAGGTTACACATATGTAATAACAAACAATGACAGTTAGTGGTATATAAATCCACACAAGTGCAAAATTAGCATTAAAAACCAACCCTGGAAATATAGGAATAAATATTAGCTAATAAACACGGCCTAAAAAACATCAAATAGCAGCAATCTACAGACCCACATAGAGGGAGGGAGCGTAGAGAATGTAGCCCCTACTTTACCGAGTCCATTTCTAAGGAAAAGGTCCTGAGGTTCAAGCTTTTGCAAAAGTTTAAAACATTTATGAGATGCATTAAACGCAGTGGCATTTTTAACATGGCATGTGTGAGCGTTGTATAAAGGAAAGGAGCAGCTCATCTCAAACTGATATAGCTGCCCCCTCACAGCGCTGAGGCATTAGCTGCATGTTATTATGTATATTTTTTGGTGCCCGTTGCTTTCACTGCTATGGAATAACTTGGTGTACAGTGGAACTGCTGTAGACATGGCTTTTAAGACCCTGCTCATATTTTATGCATATCATACCCTCAGACTATTAGTGCCCGGCGCAGTTCCGGAGCATTTTGATAGATTAGGGGAAAACACGCACAGAAAAGGAGCTTCAGGTTTCTCGCCACTTCCCACTTTCTCTTTCAGACAGATTAATTTAGGTTAGGTGGGAGTGGGCCAAAGTGTGGATGTGTCCTTGTGAAATAGCTGTGACAAAACGCTTGGTTCTCAGTTGTTGAATAATTGAAAGCCATTGATTTTACCAAATGGTCTTGGAGGCAGTGAGAGCGGCGCTACTCCACGGCACACACACTGCAAAGCTAATGGGTTAGAGGGGGGAGACTTAAGAGCTAAAAGAGCCACCCTCCCCTTCTCCTTAAAAACCACAAGACTGGCTTTGGTACATTATACATATGAGCATCTCCATTAAGAAATGCACCTCCAGAGCACTCAGCTTCTATTTAGAGTGAAGGGGGCTGTTCCAGGTCTGACGCCTGGAGGCTGGGAATACTGCATGCCCAACCAGGCTTGTGTGTTTGTGTGTGTACGAGCGAGAGAGAAAGTGCACACGCCGTCAAGGTTCATCTCAGGACACGAGGGCAGTGGCTTAGTCACAGACGCTGCCAGAGTTTGACTTATGGCTGATCTCATGATGACTCTAAAAGGTCTCCTAATAAAAGCAAGAATAAACCTTGTTAACGTTTGAAGAAGAGAATCAGGGGTTTCCTGCCATGTACAATGCTCTTATGCATCACTGAGCTGCTCAATCTGACATGTTCAGAACACGTCAGGGAAAAGCAAACCTAAAAGAAAAGAAGTAGAAATTCGTAACATTTCTTTGCCTTTATTCAGAAACAAACCAATGTCTTACGTATTTGGACACGTTTCATGTGAATTTCAGTGTCTGCTCATGATCTCGGCAAAATGTTATGAACAACACATGGGCACTTTCCAAACAGCCTCAGCACAACTACCCCAAATATTATCGGTGTCCACATCCGACAGCACCACAGCTGGATGTGGATCTGATGGATAACAACAATCGATTTCAGGTTCACAGCCAAACTATATGTATATCATCAAAATCACTACATGGAATCTTAATGAGAGGGGTCGAAACATGGGTCACGTCAAGATGTCTGCATTACTCAGTGGTTGAGATGTAAATGAAGTGATTTCACAGTGTTTTGACGTAAAAAAAATGGTTGGACACATATTTACCTTTAACACTGCACTGATTTCTTCACAGCGCTGGGATAGGAACCAGGGGCAAACACATACATTGACAATCCAAAGTGAATCTACGGAGTTTGTACGGGAAAATACTGCTTAAAATATTGTTGGGGGTAGGTTTGTGATTATTAAATTTAAGCGATTTTATGCCAAAGGTTTAGTGCAATGTCAGTTATAGGCAGCCATTTTGTAGTCTTTAGATACTTTGGACACCTGGTTCCGACTCATTGTAATTCGGCAAATTTCCCTAGAATGGAGCATTACATGTTTACTACTCTAATGACCTTGTGATGACAGAAACAAGCAGAAAAAAAAACAAAAAAAATATCAGTGAAATTCCCATTTAAACCATTAACACAATTTCAAAACTCAGAGTCACAATAATTGTATTTTACTCTTTCAGAAATGAAGCCATTAGCCAAGAACTGAGGAGTGAATGTAAGGTCCTCCATCACACACTGAATAATTAGCTAATTAGCAGCATGGTATTAGAGTGGCAGACCAGTCAGTTATCCATATTTATCAAGCAGCGCACAGTAAAAGGAACAAATCTTTTTCCTGTTATACTTTCATCACGCTGAAAAAGGCAAAGACGGATCGCAGCGCTCTTACTTTGGCAAGTTTGATAAATACGGCCCATTGTCTGGAGGATGAACGTCAGACACAGTCCATTAGAAGCACTTAAAAACTATATACATATATTTTGTACATGTAATAAATCACATTGCTTCTAGAATGATCCTTTACTGTTGGAGGGGGGGGAAATGTTGATCACATATTAACACTGTACAGCAAGCACAAGGCTTAAAGGCACGTAAAATTAGCTTAAAATCCAAGGGAAAACACTCCCTGAATGCAAGAAATAACTTAGTGAAAACCATAACTATATATAAAAACAGCAATATCTGTGTCTCCCCCAAAAGTCACCCCCCAAACCACCAGAAAGTTGGATTCAAATATTCAGCAGGCGTGTTAGTTGAACCTATTCACACATGTTTGTCTGGGTCTATGTTGCTGACACAAAATTTAGCTCAAAACTCAGTATTGCATTGTTCTGTGTAAATTTATTGCATCAAAACGTCAGTTGACCTATCCAAGGGCACGCGAGTCGACCCTATCCGAGCAGAGGAGAAAACAAACCGATGTTCAAGTACGACGTGAAGGAGTAGAGCCGAATGGTGCGAGTGGCTGAGAGATTTCCGCTCTGAGTTTAATATATTCACCAGTTCTTCAACGTATGGGTATCTGCATGTTCCACGAGAACTGGACCATGGCTGCACCAAAAAAAGAAGTGCTTTAGTCAACACTTTCTATGAAGTAAAAATAAAGGGGAAACACATGCAAACCAGAAAGCCAAACTGTTTGAGTTACTAGGAAATGAAACAGATTGGATTTAAAATGGAGTCCAGTGTTTAGGCTTCAGAGCTGGAGTTCAGGTCAGTGCACTGTGAGAGAGCGGTTCGCTCTCAGAAGACCAGTCGGCTGACAGTGTTGAAGCCCCCTCCCCCTCCCCCACCTGAAGGACCACAGCTGCCTGGAGGCTCGTTGTCGTCCGAGCCGTTGGGTCGAAACGAGCAGGAGGCCGAGGCTGTCTGGAGAGCACGGGTTCTGGCGTTCAGCTCCTGCTCCTGTGAAGAGGAGAAAGCGTGTTAACCCCTTCAAATACAAGCCTGTTTATACTTGCATGACTATAACTATGATGCTTCTACATAAACAATGACGGCGAGTCTTTTATGTGAAGCACTGAATGGCGCCCCCTTTGTGTGAGTGAGAGTGAGAGTGAGTGAGTTTGAGCCAGTTTCATGAGGTGATTCGCATCTGATAAAAATGCATTTATAGACCATCAGACTTTAAAGGGAGTGTCTACGATGGTGGGGAAATGAAGATCTCTCGAGTGGCACTTGCAGTTAGACTGTTTGAAGGCATTTCCACTTTATATAAGTCAGGAATAGAGCAATATCCTCATCTCTGTTGAAGTTTTTCAATATTTGGAGCAGAGAGAGAGGCAGTGAGAGAGAAAGCCTAGCATACCGGACTGAGACAGTTTTTTTTTGTTTTTTAAACTCATTTACAGACACCGGGGCTTCGTAGACACATTTAACAGGTTTCCAGAACGCAAACAGACAAGAGAGCTAACGAACGGCGAAGAAACATCTTCTGAATTTTAGAAAAATTGATTTCAATTTATATTTTTTTCTATTTTCAATTTCGTGAACGTCGTCTAAGGGGTTAAAGAAAACTTTGGTGTAAAAGATAACGCAAAGCTTATCTGGTCAAACAAGGGTGGCGAAGGAATCAACAATAAAGTTAAACCAAACTCTGGCCAACAATGAATGAATGTGTTATCAGTTAATGAAAGATAGTGTTGACAAACAGCATGATGTCTTTAAGTTCAGATCCTACAGCTGTTCTAGGGTCATCGTGTCATATGCAACTTTCCCGTTTGTCTGAAAAAATACAATCAAGCAAAAACACCAAACCCTAAACCTGTATAAACTTAATAAGGCACCTCCCTCACGTTGTAAAAGGCAATAATGAATTAATAAATGTAATAAGCCCAGTGAGTATTTTACAGTAGGAGGTTGGGAACCCTCTGGTGGTCATACACCATCTTTGCCATGCTTTTACAGACAGGCAAAAGTTTGTATTGCTGTAGAAGTGCATGTGATGCATAGGCATGGGCTGGTCTTTAATTGTTCATAACCAGATTCCAGTTTCTTTAATTAGCCTTTCATTTTTAAACAGTGTTCACACTAACAGGACATGGACAAACTGATATATGAATAAAACAAAGTGTACAATATGAAGTACATTATACATTGTCTGCTTATTTGAATACCATAAATCAGTTATCACTGCTGTTGCTACTCTGGGCTCAGCACTGCGGAAACTGCGCTATGTAACATTTGGAGGAAGTGTCCATTGATGTCAGGGCAGTGCTGTAAAAGTGAATTACACCCTGCAACTGTAGGGGAGCCCAGGAGAAAAGTTATGTGCATGGAGCAAAAATGCTGCTGTTGGTTTCTCCTGATTTCCTTGTGATTGTTTTAATAATCTGATCATTTACATATTCGCTGGTTTCCACATGCTCAGACCTTCACTAAGAACAAACCTCTAGAACTTACCTGCAAATACAGTTTGTTGTCTTTGGTGATGGCGTCCATTAGGTCTTTATGAAGTGGTGGTTCTCCGTTAAACCTGGAGCCGTTGACAGTACCTTGCTTTCCACCAGGCTGTGCGCCAGCTTCTTGTTTCCTGTAGATGAGAACATACGCCGTGTCCTTGGGGAAGCGACTTGTGACATTTTGCACAGACTGGAAGTTGGTGAAAGACACACGGCTGTCGTTGAACAAAAACCATTCGCTGGAGTTCTGCCCTGCACACTCTGCAACATCCTGAGAAGCTGTGAAGCTCTCGGATTGGCCAATGTTGTTGAGCCCCACCTCCATTTCAGGGCTTTTACAGCAGGGTTTGTGTACTGATGTGACAACACCGCACCCATCGGTCCCGCTCACGTTCCTGCCGTACGAATAGTAGTGACCACTTTCTGATGACATTCCAGAATGCATCACAACTGAACTGAGGACATAAGGGACAAAATGCGTTCCTGCCCTTTCTCCTCCCTCCTTCCTGACATCTCTTAACCTTTCTTCTCCCTCCTCCTCCTCCTCTTTTCGTGAGGGTTTTAGCTTCTTGGCCAGGTTCTCACCGCTCTCTGGGGAGTCCATTGCTGCCATGGGTGAGGATGAGGAAGATGAAGATGCAGCAGCATTGGAGACTGATGAATAGTGCTGATACACAGGCAGGCCCATATACAGTGGGATTTCCACGTTTTCCAGGATTTTGCGGCGCACGTGGCATGTGGCATCATAAGAGAAACGCAGCAGAGTGAGGATGAGGTATTCAGGGGCAGCCACCACCCTTATGGCTTTCTCGGCCCTCTCCAGTGACCCACAGCGCTCGCAGAAGTAGCAGTTCTCCTCCTCCAAGATCTCCGGGGCAAGAAAATACTCTACCAGGTCCCTCAGGGACAGAGGCGGCTCCCTTGCAGGTCGCTCCACACTCTGGGCCTCTTTAACAGGGCCTTCCACGTTTTCACTGCCCCCGTTGACTGCTCCTTGGCACGGACCCAGGGTGGACTGTGGGGCAGAGGGGCAGAAAGCCAGGGAAAGGTCCGTAAAAGGTTCCTCTTTCTCAGACAGGCTGTGGCACTGCAGACAGCGTATGCTTGTGGAGAGACGGCCACCGAACATCCGCTCGACCAGAGTCTGTCCGTCGCCCTCAGCGTCCACAGGTTCGGTATGAGATTGAGACGGTGTATCGGTCACACCATGAACTGTGGCATCATCAATGCTCTCAGCCTCCGGAGAAACGACCTTGGGCTTCGCAGCCTGAAGAGCTCTGAGAGTCTTTTCTTCTTCATGCAATCTTAAGAAATCAAAAACAACAAAGTGAGCGCTTGATGCAATATTAAAGTTCACACAGACAGTGTTTTTCAAATTTTCTGCAACTGTAGACGTACTAACGCAACTGCTCATTCAAGATGCTTAGTCTGTGTTTCAGTCTTGTGAGGTCACTGCTCTTGTATTTACTATATTTTCTCTAAATCAGGGAACATAAGAGAGAACAGTGTAGAAACATGTATGTGATATGCATTTGAAGTATTATTATAGGATGGATTTTGTGCTTTTGAGTTACTTTGAAGAATGAACTTGGCTTGCTTCACCAATGTTATGTAACATACTCCAGATCTTCAAAAAGCACTACTTAGAGGACTTGCCGATATGTTAAAAAAAAGACTTGGGCCTCCTGAGCATCAGACTTCACCACAACCCCAGCGCCAAAAAATTTTAAGTTGTGCACAAACTCTCATTAAAAGACCAAAAAAAGATTAAAAATCAGCTGAGACTTGGGCACGTGGTTAAAAAGATGAATCCTGCACATTTACAGAGGACTATCTCTCAGCCTTTTAACTACGGGATTACATGTGATAAACTACGGTTTACACTGGAGCAGAATATACACACAGTATATCATGTATTGTAGATTTTCCTTAAAAGTACCTGTCCAAAAGAAAGCGTAGATATTCTGAACAGTCTTGTTGGGAGCCAGCTGTGAACCAGGGTGGTCGAGATGAATCCAGGAAACACCTTGGTGCATATGCTGCTCGCTGGAATTCAAGGAAAGTGAACGCAATGAAAATAATCTCATTACAGTCTCTCATTGGTAACGCCATCTTAGCTAAAAATCTGTTCTGCTACAGATTATTAAAGTGATACAAATGCTGAGAGCACAGTCAAATCTATTTATTTCATTATAACCGAAGAAATTCAAATAGCAGCTTCTTCCAAACGCGGAAAGAAATTTGATAAACGCCTTCCAAATGGTGCTGTTGATCAGAATAAAAATAGTGTTGTCACGGAACCAATTCTGTGACACTCTGCTGTGTTTGTCTTCTTCCAATTATTTGTACTGCAAAGTCTTCTAGGCCTTTTAATGCCTTCCAAACCCAGTCACAAACTGTTCCATGTAATGAGCCAGTATTTAGTACTGCAGCGACAGCCTTGTCCAAACACCTCTAATACTACTGCAAGACCATGGACTTTATGTTTACTGTGTTCCTAGCATACTCACGGCTTCTCATGAAGTAGCTATGGCTAACTATGACCTATGGGTAGCTATGACCTAAACATTAAAAAACCATAGCTTAAAAAACTCACTATTAAAACAAGACAAAGCAAGCCTAGTTTCATCAGTCCATGAACAGAGGCTTTAGGGATCATTCTGGGAGAAAATCCATTTCTACAGTTGGCTAGCTCTGACGAAGTGATTAGCCTGAGAACAGTTTACTCTCTTTCCAGTAAATCGTACATTGTGTTCAGTATTAAAATCTTAGTTCAAGTTATCAGGTTTGCTCCAATTTGCTGCGCAAAAACAGCACAGGAAATATTGCAGACTTTTGCGAAGTCCAATGATATTCATTTATGCAGCAGAGAGCTGGTCAGTTATTCAGAAGCACCTGAGTATTCTTTGAGGGCCTGTTGAACTATGCAGCCAAGACTGACCAGTTTTACAGTTTTACTGAAATCACCATCCATCCATCCATTATCTGTAACGCTTATCCAGTTCAGGGTCGCGGTGGGTCCAGGGCCTACCTTGAATCATTGTGCGCAAGGTGCGAATACACCCTGGAGGGGGTGCCAGTCCTTCACAGGGCAGCACACACACACACACACTCACACCTATGGACACTTTTGAGTCGCCAATCCACCTACCAACGTGTGTTTTTGGACTGTGGGAGGAAACCGGAGCACCCAGAGAAAACCCACGCGGACACAGGGAGAACACACCACACTCCTCACAGTCACCCGGAGGTAACCCACGCAGACACAGGGAGAACACACCACACTCCTCACAGACAGTCACCCGGAGGAAACCCACGCAGCCACAGGGAGAACACACCACGCTCCTCACAGACAGTCACCCGGAGGAAGCCAACACAGACACAGGGAGAACACACCACACTCCTCACAGACAGTCACCCGGAGGAAACCCACGCAGACACAGGGAGAACACACCACACTCCTCAGAGACAGTCACCCGGAGGAAACCCACGCAGACACAGGGAGAACACACATTTCTGTATATGCTCTGAGTGTGAAGAAGAATGCCACAAACCTGTGTATGAGCTAAAAAAGCAAAGAGGTGTTGAAGCTTCTTCATCAGGGTGTTAGAGCCATTCAGATGAAGAGATAAGACGTTCCGTCTGAAACTGCACACAACAAAGAGATCCGTCTTAAGATTCAGAGGTAGGTGACGGTTTTCGGGAAGTAATTAATTGTCCGTTATATCATTATATCAGTGAGGTCATGGCTGCACGTTCAGGTCACGTTCATGGCTGCACTCACTCTGTAGCCATGAAGAGGGTCTGAATGATGCTGTTCATGTAACAGGTGTTCCCCAGGTTGACAAGGCCGGTCTTCCCCGTCTCTGATTTGCCTGTAAGCCTCAACAGTCCTGAGGCGAAAGATTTCGACTGCGAGGTCCACGCACTTTGGTTCAGCACAAACTTGATCTTCTCTTCACTAGGTTTAGGCAGTTCCTGGATTAATAAATAAACAGGGATATGTGACTACTGTAAAAGTTTAGATATCACTGTTAGTTCTGGAGAACCCTGCACTGTGTCGACTGTTCTTCCTGCTCTCACTCACATGCTGGTAATGATCAAAATTATAATGTGATTATTAGGTTTTGTCTAATGATCAAGCCCTTCATGGGCAGAATCAAAGGTGTTAATAACAGAGAATACGATGCACAATGTAAAATATTGTCTTTGACTCTGTCAATGTTCAATCAAATAGAAACTTCAGAGGGTCATGTCAGGGTTTTTCTTAATATGTAATGTGTTAGTAACATGTTAATAAGATCTATTTATGAATTCCAAATTTTGTTATATACAGGAGGTCCTCGGGTTACGTCAGTCCAGAGTTACGATGTTTCGTGGTTACGACACATCTCCCATTTCCTGTATAAAGCCTTGTTTTGACTTAAGTGGTTTTGCGTAGTAAACAACGTAACGTGAACTTCGTGTTTGGTGTGCGTGGCGCGGCGGAAGAATACACGGTTACGCGGCTCGGGGCCGAGGAGGATAGGTGTTAGGATAGGATAAGTGCGTACAGTATGTTATTCACGTACAGTATGTACGTATGTTCCAACTTACACCGAAAACCAGTTTACGACGCGACGTAGGAACATATAATGGAACATGTATATAAATAACATGTGCCAAACGCACACAAACATTTATATCAGTGAGTGATATAAATGTGTGTGTGCACGTGGCGTATACTAGTGTATAAAAATGGTCATGATTCTCAACATACCTCTCCAGAACAAGGCCAAATTTGGAAGTCTCACCTTAATGGCTTCAAGGATGCTGTCGTAGAGGTCGGGGAACCCAGAGTACTGGTACATCATGCAGTGGATTAGCTCGGTAAACTGCAGCAGAAAAGCTTTGCTGGTGGGGAGCCCATCGTTCTGTAGGGACTGCACCAGCGGCACAACATGGGGGACCACCTTGTT
This sequence comes from Hoplias malabaricus, assembly GCF_029633855.1. Classification (NCBI taxonomy): domain Eukaryota; kingdom Metazoa; phylum Chordata; class Actinopteri; order Characiformes; family Erythrinidae; genus Hoplias; species Hoplias malabaricus. The sequence goes on from NC_089807.1 coordinate 39,517,933, forward strand.
CACCAGAAAAACAGTTATATCACTCCTTAGCACAGTCACAACCAAGCTACTGACTGGCTGTGTCTCAGACGATTTTCACAACTACTGAACATACTCTGACTCCACAGGTTTCTCTACAATAAAACCAGACATCAAACCACTCTATAAGAGGTTAACGTTTAAATTTTAAAACAAAACAACTCTCGTTAAAAGCATCTGTGCTGCACTGCAGTTCCGCAGGAAGCCCAGTGGGGGCTCTGATGGTCTTACCAGGTGGAATGCCTCTGGAGAGTGCTGGAAGCTAAGAAGCATATGAGAGAGAACTGCTAGTGCTCCCTGTCTCACAATGGGGTACCACAGTCGATTAAAGACCTTAAAACATAGAGCAGAAGAAACAAACAGGACATTCTCAACTCAATATAACTTTACAGTCAAATAATAATGTAACATCTTACAATAACACGGCAATAAAACATTACTGCAATTTATAATCTAAGTTATCTTAATCTAAAGATGAATACAGGACGTGTACACGGAATAATTAGTGTAATAATCAGGATTTATGAGTGATTGTTTGGTGCTTATTACAATATTTTGAGGTCCTTTGTGCCTTAGAAAACAGGGGCGTTCTTGCCCTTTGCCTCTGGATATTTCTAACAGTGGGTGCAGATACAAATTCTGTCTTGTGTAGGACTTACAAAAATCTCTTTCGATCTGAGCACATATTTACCAGTTCAATTTTAAGCAACGTGACGTCTATCAGAATAGTGAACTTCTGCACAGCAGCCAGTCCTTTCAGTAGAGCAATAACCCAGGTGTCAACGTGATTGGCAAGAGGCCACGACAGCCAGTCGATCATCCTGAAGGACAGAAAAGAAAAGATGTTAGAAAACAAACAGGAGGTATAAATGAATCAGAGAGAGAGAAAGAATGAAAGAGAGAAAAATGAAAGCCAGAAAGTGAGAGAGAGAGAGAGAGAGTCAGGCAAGGTCACAACAGATTACCATGGCAATACTAACAAAACAAAAGCTCAAAGCAATAGCAGCATGGCCACACAGAAAGCCAGGCGACCTCCTGACCCTTCAGCTTACCATCCCCCATTCAACAGACTCATCACAGGGGCAATTCAGACTTTCATTCATTTTAAAATACTTTTTGCATTTGTAAGCACTGCTAGGTTTTCAAGTTAGTCTAATAAAACTCTTACAACCACTCACTCATGTTTATTAGTTATATGGTGACAAACAAAACACTATTCTACAACAGTCAATGATTCATTCATTCATTATTTGTAACCGCTAATCCAGTTCAGGGTCGCGGTGGGTCCAGAGCCTACCTGGAACCATTGGGCGCAAGGCAGGAATACACCCTGGAGGGGGCGCCAGTCCTTCACAGGGCCACACACTCACACATTCAATCACACACTCACACCTACGGACACTTTTGAGTTGCCAATCCACCTACCAACATGTGTTTTTGGACTGTGGAAGGAAACTAGAGCACCCGGAGGAAACCCACGCAGACACATGGAAAACACACCACACTCCTCACAGACAGTCACCCGGAGGAAACCCACGCAGACACAGGGAGAACACACCACGCTCCTCACAGACAGTCACCCGGAGGAAACCCACGCGGACACAGGGAGAACACACCACACTACTCACAGACAGTCACCCGGAGGAAACCCACGCAGACACAGGGAGAACACACCACACTCCTCACAGACAGTCACCTGGAGGAAACTCACGCAGACACGGGGAGAACACACCAAAGTCCTCACAGACAGTCACCCGGAGGAAACCCATGCAGACACAGGGAGAACACACCACACTCCTCACAGACAGTCACCCGGAGGAAACCCACGCAGACACAGGGAGAACACACCACACTCTTCACAGACAGTCACCCGGAGGAAACCCACGCGGACACAGGGAGAACACACCAAAGTCCTCACAGACAGTCACCCGGAGGAAACCCATGCAGACACAGGGAGAACACACCACACTCCTCACAGACAGTCACCCGGAGGAAACCCATGCAGACACAGGGAGAACACACCACACTCCTCACAGACAGTCACCCGGAGGAATCCCACGCGGACACAGGGAGAACACACCACACTCCTCACAGACAGTCACCTGGAGGAGACCCACGCGGACACAGGGAGAACACACCACACTCCTCACAGACAGTCACCCGGAGGAAACCCATGCGGACACAGGGAGAACACACCACACTCCTCACAGACAGTCACCCGGAGGAATCCCACGCGGACACAGGGAGAACACACCACACTCCTCACAGACAGTCACCTGGAGGAGACCCACGCGGACACAGGGAGAACACACCACACTCCTCACAGACAGTCACCCGGAGGAAACCCACGCGGACACAGGGAGAACACACCAAACTCCTCACAGACAGTCACCCGGAGGAAACCCACGCGGACACAGGGAGAACACACCACACTCCTCACAGACAGTCACCCGGAGGAGACCCACGCGGACACAGGGAGAACACACCACACTCCTCACAGACAGTCACCCGGAGGAAACCCACGCGGACACAGGGAGAACACACCAAACTCCTCACAGACAGTCACCCGGAGGAAACCCACGCGGACACAGGGAGAACACACCACACTCCTCACAGACAGTCACCCAGATCTCCTCTTTCATTGTATGAGAGCAGTACAGAAAAATTGATACCAATTTCTTTTTAATCTGTTTACATAATTTGTCTAAAAGCATTTTTCTAGAACTAGCCTCTCCCACAGTACTCTCACATGTATAAACTAAAACAGAAAAATCATACAAAGAGAAGATCATTTGACCTGCTGAGTGCTTGTGTCATACTGGCGTCTTTGACGTTCTGGTCAGTGGTAAGGCTCTTGATGAGGACAGTGATCATCTGTAAAGGGATGTGCTGCACCAGGCTGGCCAGAGCAATGGAGGGCTCAAAGGATGGGTCTGCAATCAACACACACAGTGATCAACTACAGCAAGCAAAGTTGTCCAATCACGTCCCTAGTAAACAACCAATGCAGGCTATTTAAACGTTTTACACCAAGGGTGTTATTATTTTCATAAAATACCATAAATTAGGTAATACAAGGTTTTTAGAACTAGACTGAACATGTGCCTTGGTATTTTTACCTTTCCTCCCTCTCTGTCTTTTATTGATATTACTGTCGTATTTCTATAATTTATAACAAATATGTTTTACTCATTCTTGTGAATACAGTCCTCACACGCTCAGTGTTATTTGCTTGTTTTTAAAGGACATGTTTCCATTTAGCCTATTGGTTTCTAAGAGATGAAATGAAGACTAGATAACAAAAGTGGCAACACAAAAAATGTTCCTGATATACACATCAGTTTGGAGGGTGTGCAGCTGTGTCTCTGACCTGTGGAGGAGATGATGGCAAAGACCTCCTGCAGCGAGGGCAGCAGTGTGGCTGGCTCTGCCTTCCAGATGCCCTGCAGCAGCGTGGCCACGCGGCTCACTTGAGTCACGTATCGCCTCAACTCTGCCTCCTGACCAACAGGGCACTGAAAATGAGCAAAAGTTCGCACGAGCTGTTGGCAGAAGAGCGCGGCCGTTTTGTCGCGGGGCACGCACTGAGGGAAGTCAGTCAGTAGTGCAGCCAATTTGGCACAGAGCGGGGCATCTGGGCGTTCACAAACTATCCGCAGTACCTCCGTCTGCAGTACTGGCGCCAGTTCTAGAACGGAGGGGCAGCTGAGGAGAAGCCGCAGGCAGCCGTGAAGGAAGTCCAGAATTGCTGGGTCCCTTCGGTCCAGTGACCCATAGCCTTGCTGCAGAAGCCCAATCACAAGCTCTCTGTTAAGAAAGCGGGCAAACTCATCTCGATGGAAGCGGGCGTAAGCCTCCTGGACTTGCTGTCCCACTTGCCGCTGGAAGGCGTCTTCGCCCTGAAGGATGAGCCGCGTAGTAAGATGGTACAAAGCTTGGCATTGCTCCTCCGTCACCTCCTTCTCTGCTGCCTCCACCACTTTCTTCACTATAGCACGTTTGATAGGTAAAGGGTGAGTGGAACTCACCAGAGCTTCCAGGATCTTATCCATCTCCCTTTTTACTGCACCATGAGGTAGCAATGGAATGCAGAAATAGCTGTGAATGAAGGACAAGAGGCACAGGGTTAACTAGAATACAAAATAGCACAGCATTTTTGTTTAGATATCTAAAAGGACCATTAAATGTTTTACATATTACAGTACAATGTCATACCTATGAAATATTGTTATTATAGATTTTTGGCTGATAATGTTAAATAAACAACATGTAGTTTCACTGTCACACAGTTCAGGGGTCCTCAAATCCCTCTCTGGGTACCCTGGTGTCCTCCCACAATCCCTAAACGTGTGGTGGTAGGTGGACTGACTATTCAAAGGTGTCCATCTGTGTGAGCGTTTGAGTGTGATAGACTAGCACCCTGTCCAGGGTGTATTCCCGCCTCGTACCCCGTGAATCTGGGTTAGCTTTTTCTGCAATCTAGCAATCCAGCACGGAACAAGCGTTTTGCTACTTGAGCCTCACACACCTTGCCGAAACACGCATGCACAAAGACGGAATTTAATTAAATGTGAAAAACAGCGTTTCACAATTTCACATCATTAACACAAAACATTAGGAATGACCTCTTCAAATTACTACATATTTTCTTCCTGTTATGGGGTCTACATTTGCAGACCCTGGGGAAAACCACTGTGTTATTTATTAAGCAGGGTCAGATGAAATGTTGCAGGAAACAACAACGGACATTACACAGGACATTACCCACAAATCTAAATACATTAATTTAAAACCCAACACATACTTTAAAGCAGTGTAAAAACAATCTATTAGAAAATGAGTAGAATATTAGTAACCACTGAACACAATAACCTTATAAACAGGAGTCTGTATGGACTTCCGACGTCTGGTTCCTATCACCAACAGTGTAAACAACTCTTGGCGAATTATTCCACAACAGAGCGTTTCACACCTAACAACTCCGGGTGATTATTTTACACCTTAACCGTATAACTATGCTTGAATGTTTCATAATTAAATCAATTTTACCTTTAAACTTCAACATAACCCGTTAGCTAGCGCTCGCTTTAGCTTGGCGCAGTGGTTGATGAATAAACATTTAATGTGTATCGTGTTTTGTAGGTGATATAAAGATAGAGATCTGTTCAGAGAAACGGAAGCAAACGTCCAACACGGTTTAACACAAATACAGCTAACGTTTGGGGGTTTTACGAGGCTGGACTTAACTTCTGACTGGAATTTTCCATACCACCTTAAAAGTCCGGCTGCTACAACGTAACTGCTGCATCATTTAAGGTGGAAAGGACCTATGCGAAAAAGAAGCCAACCACAGCTTCGTGTTGGTTTTTAAAAGCTCTCTGCGTCAATAAAAAATGGGTAACGACGAAGCACTTACCACAGCCACTCATTTTATAATCCGCCACAAAAAAAGAACCATTTATTTAAGCGATATTACATGTAATGTAGTTTAATGTGATCTGCTTCTCTGTTGTGATTCTCTGTAGTCAGCTGACGACGCTAACGTCACTCCAGGACCCCGCTCGTGTCTGAGAGACCGCCTATCAAAACTATGATATCTATAATAATTAGAGGTGGAGATGATATGTTTTATATTTCAGATCAATTATTTTTAAGCGTTGTTTAAAAATGCAGATTAAATTTCGATGCTGTTACTATAGACTTTAATCCACTTGCTATACAGTGCTGCCCCCTGCAGGTCCCTGTCTGTTACTACAGCAGCAGATTTGTTAGTTCATCTGTAAAACAAAACAAAAAACAAACAAAAAAACTGATTGTTCATTTTACCATTTCCACTTACCATACAGACTGTAGTCCATTTGTTGCTTTGGAAACTTTTTAGCCCCCTTTCAGCCTGATTTGGTTGGTATATCACTGCAGTGACACTGATATTGTGGTGGAGTGTGTGTATTGTGCTAGTATGAGTGGGTCCTGGCAAAAATCACGTGCTATAAAACTGAGCACACATTAAAAATGCTCAGAAAAGCGCTTTGGGCCACATCTGGGAAACATGTGGATACACCTGCTGAGAAAATAGTGGCCCAAATGTGACCTCTGGTGACATGTGGCCGACGTGTGGCAAGTGGGAGGTCCTCTAGTGTCATCTTTCATTGTTTACTATTGTGGGTAGAGCGACATAAGTTTTTAAACATCTACTCCATTAGACACACTTACGTTGTAGGTTCACCCTGTAGATGTAAAGTCAGAGACAGTGGCTTATCTATTGCTGTAGTTTTTATTAGACTTCCTCTATTCTTTCTCTCTGCTGGGATATGACGTGTACTACAGATGTAATCTGTGATTTAAAAAAAAAAAACGTAATTACGCCACAGTGCGTCACATTACGTCACATCACAACTCGGCCGGTCCATCTGAACCATACGAAATCTCGCGACATCTGCCGCTGCTCCCTTTAGCAGACCTGACTGAAGCCTCGCGATATTTGTGGCGGCCCTCGCTAGTGCGGGAAGAGCGGCAACAAAAAGAAAGAGGGGAAGCCGGTGTATGCTGCTGTGGATCTCAGCGTCATTCATTAAAGTTTTAGAGACCAAACTCAAAACCGGCGACTGAGTGCTGAGTCTTGGGGCCCTGGCCGAGCACGGATCGGGAGTTTGAGGCCGTTTTTGTGTCGAAATCACCGTGTGATCATGAGCGAGAGAGAGGGCGGCGTGGAGCTACCGCGGGAAGAGCCGCCACAGGAGCGCGGTGCCGCGGAGGAGGTTAGTCTCGGTTCAGGCTCAAAAAAATCACTACTGGGTGCCGTGATTAGAGGCGTACAACCGCCATGGAAAGATCTGGCTTCTTATTTGCCTTGTGATTCCGCAGATATGGATTTTTGCCTTCCAGCTTATATGATTCTGTTTATGTTCGGATCGGTCTATCGTGGCCCTTTGTGTGCGATTCTCTAGATTAAGCCGACTGAAACTTTAGTTGTGTTTGAATATAACCGTATCTAACTATGTATTTCGAATATGAAACGGGGGAAGTACAAACCATTGATTGTTTTGTTGGTATTTGGGGATAATAGGTCGCTATGAACTAGCGATTCAAGGTGAAATCTCAAACGGCTCCTTGCACCCTATAAAGTACATAACATAAGTCATAAAACTAGGGTTTGTCCGTCAAATAATGCCCCAAACATGTTGTATAGTGAGGTCTACAGACTTCACAGAATATAAATGCGTTTGAATAAGAGATGTAATGCTTTGGGTGGCTTTAAAGTCATTATTAATTTTACTTACATAGTGCCCTTCATAGGGAGCACAGAGCCGTTTGAGACGCACCCCTAGCGAATCTCATGGTAGCCGGTTAGCTGTAGCCTAACGGCCGCTGTGAGTGACTAACTTCATTCACTAAAACGAAACTACTGTACAGTCTTTCCGTTTTGGACCAATAAGGGCCAGGGTTGTTTAAAACGTCTGTCTGAATCCGTGGGCGTGTTTAATGTGGAATCTTATCTGCATAATTCCGTGGCTGAGATGTAAACAGTTATTCAGTGTCAGAGTTGTTCTCAGTGGTGGTGATAGGAACCAGACGTCTGAAGACTTTTATGCCCCTAAATGAAGCTCCCCCTCCTAAAGACATGGTTCCTGAGCTGGTTTTCCAACTTATTTAGCTTTTAAAAATGAACAATTTTGGCCTAAAACTGTTTTGACATTTATTTTATCCGTACTCACACAATGCTGTATGTCTGCTTTAAGAGTAGATGGGTGGCTGAGCATTTCAGCTTTGAGACTTTAATGTTATTGGATCACTGCAGTCAAACGTGCGGAATCAGACAGTTAGGCCTTCTGACATCATAAACCTAAGGAACTAATTATGCCAACTTGCAGGGCAAGACTTTCAAGCTATAGGTGGATAAAGAGGCAGGGACTAATTGAATACTCATAGATCTATGCACACCCAATGGAGATGAAGCTGTTGCATTATTTATTATTATTTTTTAAATAACTTTGAAATAGGCGGCAACAGGTAGTGTCACAGTCACACAGCTCCAGGGACTTGGAGGTTGTGGGTTCAATTCCCGCTCTGGGTGACTGTCTCTGAGGAGTGTGATATGTTCTCCCTGTGTCTGCGTGGGTTTCCTCCGGGTGCTCCGGTTTCCTCCCACAGTCCAAAAACACACGTTGGTAGGTGGATCGGTGACTCAAAATTGTCTGTAGGTGTGAGTGAATGTGTGGCGCCCCCTCCAGGGTGTATTCCTGCCTTGCGCCCAATGATTCCAGGTAGGCTCTGGACCCACTGCGATCCTGAACTGGATAAGGGTTACAGACAATGAACGAATGAATGAACTTTGAAATATGTAATTTTTAGTAACAGAACTGAGAATTGTAGGGGTTTAATCAATGAAAGTTATTTTTTTTTTCAAACTCCCATTAATGTAACGTAGTGATGAGTGACATGGCAAAAAATATGGTTTATTCTTCCTGAGGTTTGTAACATTTAATTAAAAATATAAAAGGGTATCTAAACTATAGTGTTTATCATACAGCAGTATATAGTCTATGATCTAATACACTTCTTTGCAACAGCTTCATGATTGTCACTACGTAGATAGTTCCAGAAATTCTATGAAAACAAAGGTAATACATTGTCATTATAATTGCTTTATGACATTTGGCTACCAATCTGCCTTTTTACATATTCAGTAAATGCACTGTATCCGTCTCTCAGGATGGTCACGATGAATCGTCAGAGGCAGCACAAGACAATGGAGAACAGTCTTCACCGGTGGCCGAGAAACCTAAGGTGGAGCCGGCAGCAGGATACGAAGAGAAAGTGGTAATGGTTCAGCCCTTTTCAAACTAACCTCACCTTCATTGATTACACAGTTCAGTGGACAATGAGTTAAAGCGTTGTTTATTTTTCGAAACCAGAAAACAGACCGCACCAACAGATTCGAGTACCTGCTGAAGCAGACTGAAGTGTTTGCCCACTTCATCCAGCCTGCTGCCCAGAAGACTCCCACCTCTCCTCTGAAGATGAAGCCCGGACGACCTCGCATCAAGAAAGATGAAAAACAGAACCTCCTTTCTGCTGGAGAGTAAGTGCTTCTCCTGATCCCATGATGTATGACACGACAGTAAGCTTTTGAACTCTGTAAATAACACAACACCAGAGCTTTCACACGTTTTAAAATTCTGGGTTTAGGATGTTTGATGATTTAAAATGAATTTTGTTTGAGCAGAGACGCATAAGGCAGCTACTTACCGAGTTCAGGAGTCGTTGCTACGTGAGGCTCAGCACTGCTCTTATGTGTAACTTTTGGTGGATGTCAGAAATCCACCCCACTTTCCTCTCGCCTCGATTTCAGGACAGTGCTGTAAAAGTGAATTACGCTCTGTAACTGTAGGGCGAACCTAGGAGAGTTTTTAGCATAATAATCGGTACAGTAATTTGACCACATTGGTTGTGTTTCATTTATTTTGGGTGCTCATATTTGTGCTCTCACATAAATCTGGTGCAGCTCTGTGACTGAAGAGACTCAGACAGAGGGGTGAGACAACTCAGAAGTACCTGCTATCTACTAAAAACAGACTGCTTTATCCCATTTTCTGCCTTTAGCAGATCACGAACAGGCTGTGTTTTATTTCACACTTGTAGTGTTGGTAGGAGCTTATTATTATTATTTATTATTACGCCCGTGCCCTGTAATATGTCCCCTTTAAGTCTTGTATGGGAAACACTTCTTATCTTAGAGTTACTTTAAATAATACCTGACCCTGTCAATTGAGTTCTGTGGCTGAGTGGTTTTTTATTTATATTTTTTATTCCCGTGTTGCAGTAACCGCCATCGTCGCACCGAGCAAGAAGAGGACGAAGAGCTCCTCAGCGAAAGCAGCAAAGCTTCCAATGTGTGCACACGCTTTGACGAGTCGCCGTCTTGTAAGTTAAACATCCGCATATTTCTGAATCTTACGAAATATTTTGGACTAATGAGTCATTCAGTGAGGGTTCGCGTGTTTAAGGAAAAGCTGAACGAAACGCACTGTTGAAATAATTCCTAGTATGATTCGTGTAAAGTCTGTTGGTTTCAGACTGAGGTGGACGCTTGTGCATTGGTGGTTTATCCAGGAATTTAATGTCCCTTTTTTTTCTGTCTAGATGTGAAATCGGGCAAACTGCGAGACTACCAGATCCGCGGACTGAACTGGCTGATTTCACTCTATGAGAATGGGATCAATGGCATTCTTGCAGATGAAATGGTACAAATCCAAACACCTTAATTAACAACACGCTGCGTTCTTTGGCGTGTCCTTTTCTTTTATTAGCAGTGTACCTTTTGGTTTAAGAAATCTTCTTTTTCCTCATCTCCTCAGGGTTTGGGTAAGACATTACAGACCATTTCTTTGCTGGGCTACATGAAGCACTATAGGAACATCCCCGGCCCTCACATGGTGTTGGTCCCCAAATCCACCCTGTACAACTGGATGAATGAGTTCAAGCGCTGGGTGCCCTCGCTCCGGGCCGTCTGCCTTATTGGAGACAGGGACGAGCGGGTGAGAGACAAGTCACGTGTTTATAGCTCAAACTGTCTGTGGCATTGTTTGTTTTGCCATGATGTGCTTGACCTTTCCCCTCTGTGAATTTTTCTCGCTCACTGACTCATTCCTTTCCCTAGACGGCTTTTATCCGTGACACTTTGTTGCCGGGAGAGTGGGACGTGTGTGTGACTTCCTACGAGATGCTCATCATCGAGAGAGCCGTCTTTAAGAAGTTTAACTGGAGATACCTGGTCATTGACGAGGCTCACCGTATCAAGAATGAGAAATCCAAGGTCTGCATCAACTGTGCTTCTCACCAGTTTTCCACAGCATAGAGGACATGGTTCATTAGCTTCACTTCACCTCAGTCAGACCCTTTTTCTCTTTCTCTGCTGGTGTAAAGTACATTTACAAACAATCATTTTTCTCACGTAGCTCTCTGAGATTGTGCGAGAGTTCAAGACCACCAACCGGCTGCTGCTGACTGGAACCCCACTACAGAACAATCTCCATGAGCTGTGGGCTCTGCTTAACTTCCTCTTGCCTGATGTCTTCAACTCCTCAGAGGTAAACTTTATTACAAATGTAATAAGACCATCATGAACTACGTGAAAGTTAAATGAACAACAGCGACATCTGCTGGACGGCTTGATATTAGCATTTGATGTCCGACAGTAAACACACCTTGAAATGATGAGTTTGACAAATATCAGAGTTTTGGATTGAGGTTTGTATGATCATGGATTTATGTTTTCTCTTATTAGGACTTTGATTCCTGGTTTGACACCAATAACTGTCTAGGAGACCAGAAACTGGTTGAGCGTCTACACACTGTGAGCATTTGTTTTTATTATTCTGAAATCATTAACCTATATAAAGAGTATTGTACATATTTTAGTCTGTGGATTTGTATGTTATTATATGTCATATGTGTACCCCCTAATCGTGCAGGTACTGCGTCCTTTCCTGCTGCGACGTATCAAAGCCGATGTGGAGAAATCTCTGCTTCCAAAGAAAGAAGTGAAAATGTACATCGGGCTCAGCAAGATGCAGAGAGAATGGTACGTGGAGCTCGTTAAGAACCTTGGGGAGCTGCTTTTATCAGCACAGTGTTAGAAAGGAAGCAATTAAACAAGATTCAGTGTCAGAGATGAAAGAAGTAGAAGCATGTTTGTATTGATGAGGTGACTTTTGTAGAGGGTTCAGTGTATAGTGTGACGAGAACACTGAATTATACTGGAAATGTCAGGACCTAGTTGACCAGAGCTGTTTAATCAGACTTTGGAGTTTGACACAGTCCCTAACACAGCAAATGAAGTCGTTAGATAGTGTTCTGGAAGAGCAGAGCAGATCAAAGATCGGTTCCCTGGAGGACTTCTTGTTTTTCCTTTCCAGGTACACAAAGATCCTGATGAAGGACATTGACATTCTGAACTCAGCGGGGAAGATGGATAAGATGCGTCTGCTGAACGTGCTGATGCAGCTGAGGAAGTGTTGTAATCACCCTTACCTGTTCGACGGAGCCGAGCCTGGTCCGCCCTACACCACTGACCTCCATCTGGTCGTCAACAGCGGCAAGATGGTCGTCCTTGATAAACTGCTGCCTAAGCTGAAGGAGCAAGGTTAGATTGAACATGTCCTGCAGACGTTTTACAGATCCATTATCACATTTGATGGAATTTATAGGCAATGCTAATATTTGATTGAGAATTATTTTCCTGAAGATGTTTTTAATTGTACAATTGTATGGGATACTGGAAGCCTGTGCTAGCATTTCTTCTGCGGTGTTGCTATCAGTGTGGGAAGAGTGGGAGAAGAGGGTTGCATTGACAATCCAACACAATGGGCAGCACTTTGAACACATTTTATAAGTAGTCATAAACTTGTAAATAACTCATGAAAGAACAATGTTACGTTAAAACAAAGCACACCGTTGTTTTTCTTGTGAAATTCCCAATAAGTTTGATGTGTCACATGACCCTCCTATTGAAAAAACAAAAGTTGGATCCAAAATTGCGACTTCAAAATGGCCGCCATGGTCACAACCCATCTTGAAAAGTTTCCCCCCTCCCATATACGAATGTGCCACAAACAGGAAGTTAATATCACCAACCATTCCCATTTTATTATGGTGTATCCATATAAATGGTCCACCCTGTGTTTGCTTTTTAATGATGATCTACTACCACAGTGGAATTTTAAATATTTTGGTTTCTTCTTCACCAGGTTCTCGCGTGCTGATCTTCAGCCAGATGACCAGGGTACTGGACATTCTGGAAGACTACTGCATGTGGCGTAACTACGGTTACTGCCGTCTGGATGGGCAGACTCCACATGAGGAGAGACAGGTATGTCGAGCAGGATTTTTTTTTTTTTTTAACAAACTAATCATCATTGGCTTTCTTCAATTGGATTCAGTGGATAATGAACATTTCAGGGGGAAAACAACCTTTAATTAATTACTGTTAATAATTGCCCATTTATAAATTAAATTTAAAATATAGTAATTAAATTATTGAGCCAGAGGCATTTCTAATTAATCCACTTTCCTTCTCAATCTGTCCAGATCTCGATAAATGCCTTCAATGAGCCCAACAGCGCCAAGTTTCTCTTCATGCTGAGCACCAGGGCTGGAGGGCTAGGAATTAACCTGGCCACCGCCGACGTGGTCATCATTTACGACTCCGACTGGAATCCTCAAGTGGACCTGCAGGCCATGGTCAGTGTTTTACTCCTGAAATTGGTTTTCTGGAAAATGTCTCTTATTTTCTCCCAGGTTCATGAAGTCCTTGATGGAGAATGTTGACATTCTGAGCTCCCTCAGAATACAAGTAAAGTGTGTGCTGCAGATGCTATTGTTCCATCTTGATTTAAATTCTTCCTGTGTGAAGTCCACGTTTTCCGAGTTCAGGAGAGAAATGCTATTTTTACAGTTTTGAAAGCTCATGTTTGGTCTGTCTTTCAGGATCGCGCTCACAGAATTGGGCAGAAAAAGCAGGTGCGTGTGTTTCGCTTCATCACGGAGAACACGGTGGAGGAGAGAATCGTGGAACGTGCCGAAATGAAACTTCGCCTCGACTCCATCGTTATCCAACAAGGTGAGATTTCAGAAGAAACATGTTATATCCCTTTATCGAGGCATTAATGCTGTCTTTCATTCATTCATTCATTATCTGTAAGCACTTATCCAGTTCAGGGTCGCGGTGGGTCCAGAGCCTACCTGGATTCATTGGGCGCCAGTCCTTCACAGGGCAACACACACATTCACTCACACTCACACCTACGGACACTTTTGAGTCGCCAATCCACCTACCAACGTGTGTTTTTGGACTGTGGGAGGAAACCGGAGCACCCGGAGGAAACCCACACAGACACAGAGAGAACACACCAACTCCTCACAGACAGTCACCCGGAGGAAACCCACGCAGACACAGGGAGAACACACCACACTCCTCACAGACAGTCACCCGGAGGAAACCCACGCAGACACAGGGAGAACACACCACACTCCTCACAGACAGTCACCCGGAGGAAACCCACGCAGACACAGGGAGAACACACCACACTCCTCACAGACAGTCACCCGGAGGAAACCCACGCAGACACGGGGAGAACACACCACACTCCTCACAGACAGTCACCCGGAGGAAACCCACGCAGACACAGGGAGAACACACCACACTCCTCACAGACAAGTCACCCGGAGGAAACCCACGCGGACACGAGGAGAACACACCACACTCCTCACAGACAGTCACCCGGAGCGGGAATCGAACCCACAACCTCCAGGCCCCTGGAGCTGTGTGACTGCAACACTACCTGCTGCCCCACTGTGCCGTTACTGCTGTCTTATGATTGGTAAATTCTGCTTCTCTCTGCTTTCCAGGAAGGTTGGTAGACCCTAACATGAACAAGCTGGGAAAAGACGAGATGTTGTCCATCATTCGGCACGGCGCCACTCACGTCTTTGCTTCAAAGGAGAGTGAAATCACTGATGAAGACATCGACGCCATCTTGGAGAGAGGAGAGAAGAAGGTGAGAAGGATATGTGCATCAGTCTCAAGAGACTATTTATCTGTTTAAAACAAGGCCCAGGTGAGTTTTAAAATATGAACTCTTACTGTTGTTACTCAGACCATGGAGATGAAAGAGAAACTCTCTAAACTTGGTGAAAGCTCCCTGAAGAATTTCACCGTGGACACAGAAAACAGTGTGTACAACTTTGAAGGTGAAGATTACAGAGAGAAGAAAAAGGTAACTGCTGGAATTGGTTTTAAATCTTACGTTATTTAATATCAATTATTTTGCAGTTTATTTCAATAAACGAGAAAAGACCTTTCAGCTTTCTCAAACATCTGCTTCATTTTGTCTCTCAGGTTGTCACAAACTGGATTGAACCTCCCAAGAGAGAGCGCAAGGCTAACTATGCTGTAGATGCTTATTTCCGTGAGGCCCTGCGAGTCAGCGAGCCTAAAGCTCCAAAGGTATTCTTTCCCACTTCAGTTATGCTTCCCTACAAACACAGTAGGCTTAATCGTTCTCATGTTAACCACAAAGGAAAAAGAAGCTAGATTCTTTTCTCTCTTATTGCTTTCTCAGGCTCCTCGACCTCCAAAACAGCCCAACGTTCAAGACTTCCAGTTCTTCCCTCCTCGGCTTTTTGAGCTACTAGAGAAAGAGATTCTGTACTACAGGAAAACGATTGGCTACAAGGTAGATATCGTGGTGTTGTTTTTTTTTTTTGTTTGTTTCCCCTCCTCTTCCCTCTCTTGCTCAGACATTATACTGAAGTTTACTTTGCTGCTCAAAATCTAATGATTGAAGTAGTAACGATGAGCAACATCAACAGGGTTATTTTATAATCCCTCACTTTTAACATCATTCTTACCATCAAACATGATTAACAATATATGTAAAAGAGAGGTGGCATGGTGGCGCAACAGGAAGTGTTGCTGTCACACAGCTCCAGGGTCCTGGGGTTGGTGTGTTCTCTCTGTATCGGCATGGGTTTCCTCCAGATGCTCTGGTTTCCAAAAACACATGTTGGTAGGTTGATTAGCGACCCGAAATTGTGTGTGTGTGTGTCACCCTGCAAAGGGCTGGCGCCCCCTCCAGGGTGTGTTCCTGCCCTGTGTCCAGTGATTCCGGGTAGGCTCCGGACCCACCGCAACCATGAACTGGATAAACTGTTACAATGAATAATTGTGAAAGAGAATTAGTTAGTTATCGCTAAGTAGCCTGATTAACCTAGTCTTAATCCCTGTCTGGAAAACATAGTCTGGAAACTATAGTATTTTAGCAACAAACAATTTGTTCTGAACACTCACGCTCCTAACTCTGCCCCCAGGTGCCCAGGAACCCTGACCTACCCAACTCTGCTCAGGTGCAGAAGGAGGAGCAGGCCAAGATTGACGAGGCTGAGCCGCTGAATGATGAGGAGTTGGAGGAGAAGGAGAATCTTCTTTCCCAGGTAACGTCTTGCGTCAGCGTAGCCGTGGAGCTCAATATAAAATGTATGAAATAAGAAATGTACATTTTGGCTCTTATTCTACCCTAAGAATAAATAGACGGCTGGACAATGTGAGGATGAAGGCAGTTGTACATTTGTACAAGAACAGGGTTTTGAAAATAATAAGATGAAATGTTCATGTGTAACTCCAGCCACACTTAAGTTTGATTCAAACTTCGAACAGGGCTTCACTATTTGGAACAAACGAGATTTCAACCAGTTCATCAAGGCCAATGAGAAATGGGGAAGAGACGATATTGAGAACATTGCTCGAGAGGTGGAAGGCAAGACTCCCGAGGAGGTCATGGAGTATTCTGGTATAGTAAATCTTGTTTTCCACACCTTGAAATATAACCAGCTTATTTACAATATATGTGAGATATTGAGGTGTGTGTGTGTGTGTAGCTGTTTTCTGGGAGCGCTGCAATGAGCTGCAGGATATTGAGAAGATCATGGCACAAATTGAAAGGGGAGAGGCCAGGATTCAGAGGAGGATCAGCATCAAAAAAGCACTGGACTCAAAAGTAAGAGATTGTATTGGTTCAACTTTTTTAATTCAAAAATGGAGCACACTGTTAGAGGGTGACTCTTGGGTGCAAGGCAGGAACACATCCTGGAGGGGGTGCCAGTCCTTCACCGGGCGACACACACTCACACATTCTGGGTGAAACATGAAGTTCTTATCTTTGTTTTGCTAGATTGGCCGGTACAAGGCACCGTTCCACCAACTGAGGATTTCCTATGGGACAAACAAGGGGAAGAACTACACTGAAGAAGAAGACCGCTTCCTCATCTGCATGCTGCACAAGCTGGGCTTTGATAAGGAGAGCGTATATGATGAGCTGCGTCAGTGTATCCGCAACTCGCCTCAGTTCCGTTTTGATTGGTTCCTTAAGTCCCGCACTGCTATGGTGAGTGACAGCCGGCAGCCAGTGAAGAGAAAGTAGCAGTACACTGTACATTTGCCCACTGCTGCTGTTCCTAAGTAACATTTAATAGCAGTTGTGCATCATTAGTGTATTTTCCCATTCTAGAAAAGTTGAACTGTTGGTGTTTGTTTACAGGAGCTACAGAGGAGGTGTAACACACTAATCACCCTCATTGAACGTGAGAACATGGAGCTAGAAGAAAGGGAGAAGGCTGAAAAGAAGAAACGTGGACCTCGCACTTCTTCTGTAAGTATATACACGGGGAACTTGGCTACAGAAACATTCAGGCACCTGTAGATAAAAGGTAACAGCAATGAAATCTTGAACGAAAGTAACTTTTCTGTGCTCGTCTCTCAGGCCCAGAAGCGTAAGCAGGATGGGACTCCAGACGGCCGAGGTCGTAAGAAGAAGTTGAAGTTATAGTCTGACTTGAACCTCCACTGATTGACAAGCTTCAGCAGAACGATTCCTGCGTTTGTTACGGGTCCTGCTCATGTACTGTATCAACTCGCAGAACTGAGTGTTGCCTCACAGTAGCTTGTCCTTTTATAGAAAGGCATAGTATTGTAAATTAGGTCTGTCTTAGTTACATAATGTGCTATGGCTTTTTTTTTTTTTCTTTTTTTTTTAAACCCCTTTTGTATCTTATTTGTGAGTAAAATGTATTTATACCTGTTATGTACCACATTCCATTTGCTTGTGTCAAAATAAATGACATCTTTTCCTTTACTTTTGGTTTTTTATCCTCAGTATTGTATACGTACTTAACTTGGAATAGCCCTTTGGAACATGTGTCATTATTAATAAATGCTCTTTGTTTTGTAAATGTGCTCTTTTTTTGTGTGAACTCATTCAAGAGCTGTTTAGATGTACTTCAGCAGTTAACAACTCCTCTGTGACTTTTCTCAGGAGCTTAAACTGACATTACGAATGTCATGACATAACAGAATGCCATTTCAAAAAAAGATCAAAATCGACATCCTTTTGGGAAAAAAATAAAAACCAAAGGTCAGCCTCGGTTCTGAAGAATGTGTGGACATTCCTGATGAGGCTGAGCTGCCGCTGAAATAAGATCCTCTTTGTAGGGTTTTTGGTTCTGTATTCACGTTTCAAAATGGCAGTAGTAGGAGCAACTGTGGCAGCGACCTTATGTTAGAACACACGCCCCATGTGAAAATACTGTGATACTTTGAAATATATTTTAGAATTTTTTGGTACTTTTTAGAAAATGAAATCAAATTGAGTAATGAAACTGAAACAAAGTAAATAGACATTCAGCACATGAGCAGGAATTTAAATTCAAATATCAGAACACACATTCATTCATTCATTATCTGTAACCCTTATCCAGTTCAGGGGGTGGTGGGTCCAGAGCCTACCTGGAATCATTGGGTGCAAGGCAGGAATACACCCTGGAGGGGGCGCCAGTCCTTCACAGCAACACATACACTCACACCTACGGACATCAAACTCCTCACAGACAGTCACGGGGAGGAAACCCACGCAGACACAGGGAGAACACACCACACTCCTCACAGACAGTCACCCGGAGGAAACCCACGCAGACACAGGGAGAACACACCACACTCCTCACAGACAGTCACCTGGAGGAAACCCACACAGACACAGGGAGAACACACCACACTCCTCAGAGACAGTCACCCGGAGGAAACCCACACAGACACAGGGAGAACACACCACACTCCTCACAGACAGTCACCCGGAGGAAACCCACACAGACACAGGGAGAACACACTACACTCCTCACAGACAGTCACCCGGAGCAGGAATCGAACCCACAACCTCCAGGTCCCTGGAGCTGTGTGATCGCGACACTACCTGATGCACCACCGTGCCACCCTTCAGAACACCCATCCTTTTACAAATTATATTTCCAGTTTAATTTGCCTCTCTATTAAACAACATGGTGAATACTTATCGTCTCAGGCAGCCTTTCTGCTGCATTACACTGAACTGACTCTGACCCTACACCTGAGTGGTCCTTAATGACCACATTACACACAGGAAGTAACATTAACCTTGGAGATGTGTTCAGAATGCTGCTGCTTGGTTTGGAAACGTATTCTGGGTAGAGGTGAATATGAAATGCAACTCAAACTTAGTGAACAACTTTACCACAGCAGTGCTGACCAATCCCACAGAGTTCCACAGTGAAAGAGCGTCAGGTGAGTTCCTCTCAAGGAAACAGGAAGACCTTCAGAGGTCAAAGTGCATGATTGCTTGCCTGTTTTGTTTGAAGTTAAAGTCTTAAAAGGAGAGATCCCCCATGTTTTTTATTTATTTATTTATTGTTGGATGTGATTTCTGTACAATGACATTCGTAGAAATATATATCCCATTTAACCACTCCATTCTTGTTTTTCACTCTTAATAATGATGAATATTTTAAAAGTGTGAATAAATACCATTTAACAACTAGTGGTCACTTAATTTAACAGTGTCATGTAATATATTGGCATAATGCAAATGATGACAAGCAGAAAATGGAGAATGAAGAATTGATGGTAACCCAAAACTGAGCCAATGGAAAGAAACAACAATAATAAGGCAATAAGCGCAAAGACGGCGCAGTGGTGTGATTTGAGCTGATTAAAGAAATGGTTTTCTCTACAGTGATCTGTCTGATTTATGTTGATCCTGGCTTCCTTGGGCTTTCGCTGTGCTCGTGTCCTTGGTTTGATCGTCCGGATGAATGTCTTCCAGGTACAGTCCATTTCCTTCATTTGTCTTAAAGCTAAAACGGGTAGAGGTCCAGAATTGGAGATGACATCAGACTGATGCAACCTCAGAAAACTGACTAATGCATTGAACATTAGTGTGGAGCAATATTTTCCAGGTACTGTACATGTAAATCTATTTATCTGGAATGAAACGTCAGCTCTCGGTAGTGCAACACATTTTTAAGTAGTTAGTTTAGTAGTTTAGGAGAATGGAAGCAAATCTGTCTCATCAGACTTTGAAATATTACCTCCTTTGAATTTGTAGCACTGAAATAATGCATCTGAATTTTGCTGCTTTTGAATGTAAGTCTGTGTTCTCCCTTTATCTGCGTGTGTTTCCTCCGGGTGACTGTCTGTGAGGAGTGCGCTGTGTTCTCCCTGTGTGTGCGTGGGTTTCCTCCGGGTGACTGTCTGTGAGGACTTTGGTGCGTTCTCCCTGTGGCTGCGTGGGTTTCCTCCGGGTGACTGTCTGTGAGGAGTGTGGTGTGTTCTCCCTGTGTCTGCGTGGGCTTCCTCCAGGTGACTGTCTGTGAGGAGTGTAGTGTGTTCTTCCTGTGTGTGCGTGGGTTTCCTCCGGGTGACTGTCTGTGAGGAGTGTGGTGTGTTCTCCCTGTGTCTGCGTGGGTTTCCTCCGGGTGACTGTCTGTGAGGAGTTTGGTGCGTTCTCCCTGTGTCTGCGTGTGTTTCCTCCGGGTGACTGTCTGTGAGGAGTGTGGTGCGTTCTCCCTGTGTCTGCGTGGGTTTCCTCCGGGTGACTGTCTGTGAGGAGTGTGGTGTGTTCTCCCTGTGTGTGCGTGGGTTTCCTCCGGGTGACTGTCTGTGAGGACTTTGGTGCGTTCTCCCTGTGGCTGCGTGGGTTTCCTCCAGGTGACTGTCTGTGAGGAGTGTGGCGTGTTCTCCCTGCGTGTGCATGGGTTTCCTCCGGGTGACTGTCTGTGAGGAGTGTGGTGTGTTCTCCCTGTGTCTGCGTGGGTTTCCTCTGGGTGACTGTCTGTGAGGAGTGTGGTGTGTTCTCCCTGTGTGTGCATGGGTTTCCTCCGGGTGACTGTCTGTGAGGAGTGTGGTGTGTTCTCCCTGTGTCTGCGTGGGTTTCCTCCGGGTGACTGTCTGTGAGGAGTTTGGTGCGTTCTCCCTGTGTCTGCGTGTGTTTCCTCCGGGTGACTGTCTGTGAGGAGTGTGGTGCGTTCTCCCTGTGTCTGCGTGGGTTTCCTCCGGGTGACTGTCTGTGAGGAGTGTGGTGTGTTCTCCCTGTGTGTGCGTGGGTTTCCTCCGGGTGACTGTCTGTGAGGACTTTGGTGCGTTCTCCCTGTGGCTGCGTGGGTTTCCTCCAGGTGACTGTCTGTGAGGAGTGTGGCGTGTTCTCCCTGTGTCTGTGTGGGTTTCCTCCGGGTGACTGTCTGTGAGGAGTGTGGTGTGTTCTCCCTGTGTGTGCGTGGGTTTCCTCCGGGTGACTGTCTGTGAGGACTTTGGTGCGTTCTCCCTGTGTCTGCGTGGGTTTCCTCCGGGTAACTGTCTGTGAGGACTTTGGTGCGTTCTCCCTGTGGCTGCGTGGGTTTCCTCCGGGTGACTGTCTGTGAGGAGTGTGGCGTGTTCTCCCTGTGTCTGTGTGGGTTTCCTCCGGGTGACTGTCTGTGAGGAATGTGGTGTGTTCTCCCTGTGTGTGCGTGGGTTTCCTCCGGGTGACTGTCTGTGAGGACTTTGGTGCGTTCTCCCTGTGGCTGCGTGGGTTTCCTCCGGGTGACTGTCTGTGAGGAGTGTGGTGTGTTCTCCCTGTGTGTGCGTGGGTTTCCTCCGGGTGACTGTCTGTGAGGAGTGTGGTGTGTTCTCCCTGTGTCTGCGTGGGCTTCCTCCAGGTGACTGTCTGTGAGGAGTTTGGTGCGTTCTCCCTGTGTCTGCGTGTGTTTCCTCCGGGTGACTGTCTGTGAGGAGTGTGGTGCGTTCTCCCTGTGTCTGCGTGGGTTTCCTCCGGGTGACTGTCTGTGAGGAGTGTGGTGTGTTCTCCCTGTGTGTGCGTGGGTTTCCTCCGGGTGACTGTCTGTGAGGACTTTGGTGCGTTCTCCCTGTGGCTGCGTGGGTTTCCTCCAGGTGACTGTCTGTGAGGAGTGTGGCGTGTTCTCCCTGTGTCTGTGTGGGTTTCCTCCGGGTGACTGTCTGTGAGGAGTGTGGTGTGTTCTCCCTGTGTGTGCGTGGGTTTCCTCCGGGTGACTGTCTGTGAGGAGTGTGGTGTGTTCTCCCTGTGTCTGCGTGGGCTTCCTCCAGGTGACTGTCTGTGAGGAGTGTGGTGTGTTCTCCCTGTGTCTGCGTGGGTTTCCTCCAGGTGACTGTCTGTGAGGAGTGTGGTGTGTTCTCCCTGTGTGTGCGTGGGTTTCCTCCGGGTGACTGTCTGTGAGGAGTGTGGTGTGTTCTCCCTGTGTCTGCGTGGGCTTCCTCCAGGTGACTGTCTGTGAGGAGTGTAGTGTGTTCTTCCTGTGTGTGCGTGGGTTTCCTCCGGGTGACTGTCTGTAAGGAGTGTGGTGTGTTCTCCCTGTGTCTGCGTGGGTTTCCTCCGGGTGACTGTCTGTAAGGAGTGTGGTGTATTCTCCCTGTGTCTGCGTGGGTTTCTTCCGGGTGAATGTCTGTGAGGAGTGTGGTGTGTTCTCCCTGTGTCTGCGAGGAGTGTGGTGTGTTCTGCCTGTATCTGCGTGGGTTTCCTCAGGGTGCTCTGGTTTCCTCCCACAGTCCAAAAACACACATTGGTAGGTGGCTTGGTGACTCAATAGTGTCCGTAGGTGTGTGTGTTGCCCTGTGAAGGACTGGCGCCCCCTCCAGGGTGTATTCCCGCCTTGCGCCCAATGACTCCAGGTAGGCTCTGGACCCACCGTGACCCTGAACTGGATAAGCGCTTACAGATCATGAATGAATGAATGAATTTAAGTCTTCAGATTTACACCTCTGAATATTTTGCTTCGAAATTATGCGTCTGAATATAACTGCTCTTGAATAGAACTCGTGAATTTTCAAGAACACGTTTTCACTGTTATTATTCAAGGTTAATAAATTCAGATAAAAAATCCAAGTTCAAAAAAATTCAAACAATATATTTGCTCAAATTCAACATAAGAAATTCAGATGCCAAAATACGAGTTACAAAGAATTCAGAGTTCACATCCGGGTCACCAAGGACGAGCAATCGATTCATTCGGATTTTCTCTTTCACCTTAAATGCTGCACTAGTTGCATTCCGTCGCCGCTACATGGCGAAATACGAACACAACTTCCATACCGTGGAAAACTACACGTTTAGCTTCCTTCCGCGGATATTATCTCTTTATTTTCAAAGTGTCTCAAAAATCTGAAAAGCTCATTAAAGACACAATATAACAGACTATTAATATCCTGAATATGAAGGAACTTTACTGTGGAAATTTTGCTTCCATATTAGAGGCAACCACCTTGATTCCTGTCCATCAGGAATGCTCATGAGATGAACTGGGCCGAAAAAACGTGGCCTTCATTCATTGCTCTCTTAAATGAGACTCACACAATTGCACTGGAAAGAAAACCCAGTCTGCCACACCTGCTCCAGCTCATAGACTTCTGTTCAGGGATCTGATTGGCTGGATCATTTCATTAGTGTTGCTTAAGGGGAGGATCCTATGAGGGGAGAAAAACTGGGTAGTACTCCAGAGGGCAGGATTTGTAAGAAAACAAAGTTTAAGTGCAAATTTGAGAAAAGTCCACAGCTCTTTTCCTATTGGACGGGTTTGATATTGGGCTTAAGTCATCTAGTTAACCTATGAAATCCTGTTCTGTGGGATATCTGTGTGGTCAGTGGAACTGAGAGTGGTAACATAGAGGTGGTCAGAACTATATGTGTGTGTGTGTGTGTGTGTGTGAGACAGAGAGAGAGACAAACACAAGCACAAATGTCTTTTACTGAAGTTTTTTTTAAACTATTTATTCTAGTGATAAATAAAGTCGAAAACCCTTTGTGTTGTGAAAATGTGTTTTCTTATGAGCCGCCACTAGGAGGCGCTGTCCCCCTTATTTCTTCCCTCACTTCCGTACTTCTGTCTCATTCTTTTCTACGCAGTGGAAGGTGGGAGGCAGCTCTTTTGGGAATCTGTGTTGGCATTCAGAATTGGTGTATTCTCCCTTCTCTTTTCAAACCATAATGAGACTTCATCTGTGGGCAGCGCCTGTCAGAGCTTAACTCAGCCTCATTCACAACGGCAGACATTTTATGTCTCACAGTATATTATACGAGGGGAATCGAATTAGCCTAGTGCTTATAATAAATGTCTGTTTTAGAGCTAAATTCCTTGAACACAAGCCTGCTGTTTACATTTCATACTTCCTCATGATAGGTAGGGAGCCACTGAATGACTGCGTAAGCAACAGGTAGTGTCACTGCTTCAGCCCCAGGGTCTTGGGTTCAGTCCTCTCCTACTGTCTGTGAGGAGTGTGGTGTGTTCTCCCTGTGTCTGCGTGGGTTTCCTCCGGGAGACTGTCTGTGAGGAGTGTGGTGTGTTCTCCCTGTGTCTGCGTGGGTTTCCTCCGGGAGACTGTCTGTGAGGAGTGTGGTGTGTTCTCCCTGTGTCTGCGTGGGTTTCCTCCGGGTGACTGTCTGTGAGGAGTGTGGTGTGTTCTCCCTGTGTCTGCGTGGGTTTCCTCCGGGTGACTGTCTGTGAGGAGTGTGGTGTGTTCTCCCTGTGTCTGCGTGGGTTTCCTCCGGGTGACTGTCTGTGAGGAGTGTGGTGTGTTCTCCCTGTGTCTGCGTGGGTTTCCTCCGGGAGACTGTCTGTGAGGAGTGTGGTGTGTTCTCCCTGTGTCTGCGTGGGTTTCCTCCGGGTGACTGTCTGTGAGGAGTGTGGCGTGTTCACCCTGTGTCTGGGTGGGATTCCTCCGGGTGCTCCAGCTTCCTCCCACAGTCTAAAAACATGTTTGTGTATGAGTGTGTGTGTGACTGGGTGAGTGTGTGATGCCCTGTGATGGCAGGCTCTGGACCCACCGTGACCCTGTTCAGGGTGAAGTGCTTACAGAACATGAATAACAAATGACAACAACTGGAAATAATATGTCAAATAAGCACACATTTTTACACGTCCTCGGGGAAGACCCCTAACCCTGGTTGAGCCGACATCTGTGTGTTTGTATGTGATGGATCAGGCACGTTTTCTTCCTAACTGAATGAATCATTGCATGTTCTGGTAACAACTAAGAGATTAATGTAGGCAACGCAGACTTCCAATTTGCTTTCCTGCTACAGCATATGGTGTTAGTCAGACAACCAGCTTGACAGCCATATTTGAAGCCATAAATCCATATTTGCCCCACATATCAAATTTTACTTGCAGCTCCAGCTGTCTTCCATTCACTCCCGTCATGATTGCATTAGGAGCCGTGATCGCTAAATAAAGAACTTAATTGGAGAGTAACACTTGCACAGATTGTAATGGATGAAGCCAGGCTTGTGACTGACAACTCAATAGTATGGGTGGGAAACATCCTGACAGGTTTACAGTTTTTGTAATTGCCATGAGATTTAGTCGGTCTTGCCCACCGCTAATGACAAAAGCAAAATAGACCCTGGAGACTTCAGAGCCTACATCAGGAATAAAAATGAACCGCCCCCTTTTTTTTTCTCTTGAGTAAGATCGTGACATGGTTTGTACACTTTAACATAAGTTTCAGCCTTTACATTAACTTTACGTCCTTGATTTTACACTCATTGTCCATTACGCGTAGCTACGACTTTGTAGAATTACCTTGTTGGCCTCCTTTCACCGTGATCTTCAGTCTGAACCATTACAGAGTAGTATGAGTGGTGCAGTGACGCTGATGTGGTGTTGTTGGTGGTGTGGAGTGGATCAGACACAGCAGCGAGTATAGAATTTTTAAACCCCTCCAGTGACCACCGCGATAGGACAAGAAGACGACCAACACCAACTGCAGCAACAGATGACACGCTGTCTCTGATTTTACATCTACCAGGTGAGGGTAGCTAATAGAGTAGACAGTGAGTGAACACACGGTAAAACAACCCCAGCATGGTCAGTTGAGCTCATATACGAGGTCATTTACATATGAGTTCTAAAAACAACCTGCATGTTTCTGTATAGGGCGGCACGGTGGTGCAGCAGGTAGTTGTCGCAGTCACACAGCTCCAGGGGCATGGAGGTTGTGGGTTCGATTCCCGCTCCAGGTGACTGTCTGTGAGGAGTGTGGTGTGTTCTCCCTGTGTCTGCATGGGTTTCCTCCGGGTGACTGTCTGTGAGGAGTGTGGCGTGTTCTCCCTGTGTCTGCGTGGGTTTCCTCTGGGTGACTGTCTGTGAGGAGTGTGGTGTGTTCTCCCTGTGTCTGCATGGGTTTCCTCCGGGTGACTGTCTGTGAGGAGTGTGGTGTGTTCTCCCTGTGTCCGCGTGGGTTTCCTCCGGGTGACTGTCTGTGAGGAGTGTGGCGTGTTCTTTCTGTGTCCGCATGGGTTTCCTCCGGGTGACTGTCTGTGAGGAGTGTGGCGTGTTCTCCCTGTGTCCGCGTGGGTTTCCTCCGGGTGACTGTCTGTGAGAAGTGTGGTGTGTTCTCCCTGTGTCCGCGTGGGTTTCCTCCGGGTGACTGTCTGTGAGGAGTGTGGCGTGTTCTCCCTGTGTCCGCGTGGGTTTCCTCCGGGTGACTGTCTGTGAGGAGTGTGGCGTGTTCTCCCTGTGTCCGCATAGGTTTCCTCCGGGTGACTGTCTGTGAGGAGTGTGGCGTGTTCTCCCTGTGTCTGCGTGGGTTTCCTCTGGGTGACTGTCTGTGAGGAGTGTGGTGTGTTCTCCCTGTGTCTGCATGGGTTTCCTCCGGGAGACTGTCTGTGAGGAGTGTGGTGTGTTCTCCCTGTGTCCGCGTGGGTTTCCTTCGGGTGACTGTCTGTGAGAAGTGTGGCGTGTTCTCCATGTGTCCGCATGGGTTTCCTCCGGGTGACTGTCTGTGAGGAGTGTGGCGTGTTCTTTCTGTGTCCGCATGGGTTTCCTCCGGGTGACTGTCTGTGAGAAGTGTGGCGTGTTCTCCCTGTGTCCGCGTGGGTTTCCTTCGGGTGACTGTCTGTGAGAAGTGTGGTGTGTTCTCCCTGTGTCCGCGTGGGTTTCCTCCGGGTGACTGTCTGTGAGGAGTGTGGCGTGTTCTTTCTGTGTCCGCATGGGTTTCCTCCGGGTGACTGTCTGTGAGAAGTGTGGCGTGTTCTCCCTGTGTCCGCGTGGGTTTCCTTCGGGTGACTGTCTGTGAGAAGTGTGGCGTGTTCTCCCTGTGTCCGCGTGGGTTTCCTCCGGGTGACTGTCTGTGAGGAGTGTGGCGTGTTCTCCCTGTGTCCGCGTGGGTTTCCTCCGGGTGACTGTCTGTGAGGAGTGTGGCGTGTTCTCCCTGTGTCTGTGTGGGTTTCCTCCGGGTGACTGTCTGTGAGGAGTGTGGTGTGTTCTCCCTGTGTCTGCATGGGTTTCCTCCGGGTGACTGTCTGTGAGGAGTGTGGCGTGTTCTCCCTGTGTCCGCGTGGGTTTCCTCCGGGTGACTGTCTGTGAGAAGTGTGGCGTGTTCTCCCTGTGTCCGCGTGGGTTTCCTCCGGGTGACTGTCTGTGAGGAGTGTGGCGTGTTCTCCCTGTGTCCGCATGGGTTTCCTCCGGGTGACTGTCTGTGAGGAGTGTGGCGTGTTCTCCCTGTGTCTGCGTGGGTTTCCTCTGGGTGACTGTCTGTGAGGAGTGTGGTGTGTTCTCCCTGTGTCTGCATGGGTTTCCTCCGGGTGACTGTCTGTGAGGAGTGTGGCGTGTTCTCCCTGTGTCCGCGTGGGTTTCCTCCGGGTGACTGTCTGTGAGGAGTGTGGCGTGTTCTTTCTGTGTCCGCATGGGTTTCCTCCGGGTGACTGTCTGTGAGGAGTGTGGCGTGTTCACCCTGTGTCCGCGTGGGTTTCCTCCGGGTGACTGTCTGTGAGAAGTGTGGCGTGTTCTCCCTGTGTCTGCGTGGGTTTCCTCCGGGTGACTGTCTGTGAGGAGTGTGGCGTGTTCTCTCTGTGTCTGCATGGGTTTCCTCCGGGTGCTCCACAGTCCAAAAACACACGTTGGTTGGTGGATTGGTGACTCAAAAGTGTCCGTAGGTGTGAGTGTGTGAGTGAATGTGTGTGTTGCCCTGTGAAGGACTGGCGCCCCCTCCAGGGTGTATTCCCGCCTTGCGCCCAATGATTCCAGGACTGTGGACCCACTGCGACCCTGACCTGGATAAAGGTTATAGATAATAAATGAATGAATGTTTCTGTATAACAGATGTTGAGGGTTTGGAATAGTGATCATGTAAAAATGATTTTCCTAATCAGCTGCATGTTGACCTTGGACTGCTTCTGTTCCCTTCCAGAGAATTCAAATCTACAGCACAGAGAAGTTTGCGATTGATGTTTGGTGCCTTCCACAGCAGTCCTTGCACGCTCATGCTAATTTAATCCCCCCACCCCACCCCCCACTGCAGTGCCTCGCTTCAATACCTCCTCTCTATTCTTCTAATGTTCACTCTGTATCACTTACGCCGCTCGAGACAGGCGCATGCACAGAGGGAAAGGTGAAAACAAGCCGCATGTTTTTCAAAACATTGCCGATCTAGTCTTTGAACAACATTACAATTTCTTATCAAGTGCAGATAAGGATGGTATTTCTCTCAAGCTCTCACTGACGCATTACCATGACGCATTCCAATCGCAAAGATGTGTGATATCATGCAAGCCTAGAGAATTGATAAGCCACGGGGGGAAAGGCGTCCAAGGCCTTTGCAGTATCTCCGCCAGTGTTTGAGTGATCGAGCTGCAACTCTCTAAGCTCCAAAAGGAAGTCTCTAAATAGTTATTAGGAGAGGCTCTTCTGTGATTCAGCTCTTTCAGAGTGCGTTCAAAGCTAATTTGGGTTCAGAAATACGTTCCTCTTTTTCTCTAGGTTGTTATGAAGGTTTAGACATTTAGACGGCTACTAGAGCTCAGATGGAATTGTTATTTTAATTTTATTAATTGTATTTATCCCTTAATTTGGGCTTTTTTGACTTTTCGTAACCAATAATAAATCATCTCCATTTATATCTGTCAGTGAGTTTCCCCTGGTCACACATGGAGCTGTTGGTTTTGGGAGGGTGGGGGCGAACATGTTTTCTTGAAGACACACAATGACTATCCACTGCTTCTGTTTGAACTAATGCAACACACTGAACATGCACCAGCCTTACATGTCAGCGGAGAATGCAAACTGGCCAGATCTGTTATATCAGCGGACATATGGCCATGATAGACAGCACCACAGTGATCAGATATAGTGGGGTAAACCCACATAGAAATCAAGCCAATTTTTCTTACTTGAAATCCTGACAGTGGTAAGGAATAGAACACTGTGCCACTTGAGAGCCCCCTGTCAGATGTTGTTGGCTTTGATATAATTTATATAATTTTGAAATCGGGCGGCACGGTGGCACAGCAGGTAGTGTCGCAGTCACACAACTCCAGGGACCTGGAGGTTGTGGGTTCGACAGACAGTTCGTTCCGGGTGACTGTCTGTGAGGAGTGTGGTGTGTTCTCTCTGTGTCCGCGTGGGTTTCCTCCGGGTGCTCCGGTTTCCTCCCAGTCTAAAAAACACACGTTGGTAGGTGGATTGGCGACTCAAAAGTGTCCGTAGGTGTGAGTGTGTGTGTCTGTGTTGCCCTGTGAAGGACTGGCGCCCCCTCCAGGGTGTATTCCTACCTTGCGCCCAATGATTCCAGGTAGACTCTGGACCTACCGCGACCCTGAACTGGATAAGGGTTACAGATAATGAATGAATGAATAGATTTTGAAATAAGTTGGCACAGTGATGCTGCTGCTGCAGAGCTCTAGGTGGATATGCATTGAAAAACGTGAGCTAATTATAGACAGAAGAAGGTTATTTTTGGGCTTGCTCACTGACCCTGTGTCTCTCCAATACACTCGATTAATAAAGAAAAACTGCCAGTATGCTGAAAGTAGTTTGTCAAACAGCCATGAAGAATCTATGCTGTCTACAGGCCATTCCTAGTATTTTACCGACACTGAAATGAAATGTACACCCCTGGTTGAGTGATTAATTCTGGATCTCAGTCACCACTCTGGACAACTGCTCATCCAATATTTTCTCATAAATTAAGTAGCTCCATTTGCTGCAGTAAAATGTCTGTGGTTTACACTCAATGTCAGAACATTCCTGTGAGGATTTGATGGAAGTCAGTCATGAGAACATTAGTGAGGTTGGTCACTGGTGTTGGATAATTAGTTCTTGATCTCAAACAACATTCATTCATTCATTATCTGTAACCCTTATCCAGTTCAGGGTCGTGGTGGGTCCAGAGCCTACCTGGAATCATTGGGCGCAAGGCGGGAATACACCCTGGAGGGGGCGCCAGTCCTTCACAGGGCAACACAGACACACACATTCACTCACACCTACGGACATTTTTGAGTCACCAATCCACCTACCAACGTGTGTTTTTGGACTGTAGGAGGAAACCCACGCAGACACAGGGAGAACACACCACACTCCTCACAGACAGTCACCCGGAGGAAACCCATGCGGACACAGGGAGAACACACCACACTCCTCACAGACAGTCACCCGGAGGAAACCCACGCGGACACAGGGAGAACACACCACACTCCTCACAGACAGTCACCCGGAGTGGGAATCGAACCCACAACCTCCAGGTCCCTGGAGCTGTGTGACTGCGACACTACCTGCTGCGCCACCGTGCCGCCCTCTCAAACGACAGTGTTTTGTAATGAGCGGTCATATGTAAAGTTTTTAAAATCCTGTTTTGTTTGACGGCCAGCTTAAATTTTTGTCCTTGTCCAACTTATCCTTCCATGTGGATGATACTGAGTATTATACGTCCAGGCACACATGCATATTTTCCTTTCCTCTCTCTCTCTCTCTCTCTCTCTCTCTCTCTCTGCGCGTGCGCGCGGATTGTTCGCGTTAGCGCGTGGAGTTTTCTGGCATTTGCTAACTTTTCTGATTTTCTTTTTTCTATTCCTTTATTTCATCTTTCTTTATGAGAGCATAGTGTAGTGTTTGGTGCTGAACTGTTTTTGGCCGGTGGTGAGAGGTTTGTAGCTGGCGTCATGGCCTCTGAGGCCGGAGTAGAGACGCTGTCTCCCCGCCATGGCGTCAGGTGTGTCCCGGAGAGCGGGGCGACGGTGAAGGAAGTTTTGTTAGTGGTCGGAGAGAAGGTACGATGTGAGAATATTTACTCGGCTTCTCGCATGAACAGAGCTGTGGTAGTGTTTTGGCGAAGGAGAGCTGTGTAAGCAGCCTGATTGAGTCGGGGGTCCGCTGCTTTGGTGATGGGCATAAACAGAGTGATTTAAAGGAAGGGCAGCAGGTAGGGGACAGAGGTGGGGAGGTAGCTGAAGACTCGGGGCCTGGGAGCAGGCCTGAACCCGTCAGCTCTGCAGGTGGGGAAGGGGTAGATGGTGATGGGAATGATGTCTCAATGAATGTAAACCTTAACAGTGGAGACAGTAATGTTTATTTTGGTACTGCGTTTGTGGACACACCCAGTGACCTCACTGACTCGGTCGGGCCTAGTGTTAGCCCCCACAGAAAGGCCCGGTGTAAGACTGATAAACCCATGGAGGAGGGTGATGTGATTGTGGGCTGTGTGCGTGATGAGTGTCTCGGTGACTCGGGGGACGCTGGGCTGGACTCCGAGGAGGAGAGTGTTCTATCAGATTGTTCAGGGCTGTCTGAAGTACCTGCCAGTTTGCCCTGTAGGCCGGGCTTTTCGGCTCGGTCCGGTCCGTCTGAGGCCTCCTCTGAGCCCCCAGAGGATGTTCATACATTCTCAAAGATTAACTGTTTTTTGACAGTAACAAAAGGCAAAAGGAATTTGTGTTTAAATAGTTTCTTCTCAGACATTCAGAGGTTTATTAGATCAGTGCAGTACGCCACTAAACACGAGAACTGCATGTCACTGTCCCCTAAGAGACGTTTTGGACCGAGGAAGTGGTTGATTATTTCCGATGAGTAGGTTTCTCTGGCACATCTGTGTCTGTGGTGCCTACTGCTTTTGGGCGATGTTTTTTTTTTCTCTGTGAACATTAAGGGGACTATTGAAGAGTGAGTACAGCGCACGCAGAACGGTGGATTGTGGGGACGGTTCGTGTGGTTGGAGCACTGCCGGACTCAGGAGGAGGGTGCTGTTCGGATCAACAGCCCCTAAGGAAACGGAAGTCTCATGGCGGCGCACCAGATATGGGCTAGTGAGAGTACTGTCCGGGAAGTGGAGACAGGCCGGCGGTGTGGCTCTCAGCTGGAGCCTGTCCATTGCCTGAATTGCCATTTCTCTCTCTCTCGCTTTCTCTCTTTCTCGCTTTCTCTCTTTTTTGATCTCTCTCTTGCACGCTTTCTCTCTCTCTCCTTTGCTTTCTCTCTCTTTTTTGCTCTTTCTCTCTTGCATGCTTTCTCTCTCTCTCTATTGCTTTCTCTCTCTCTTGATTTCCCTCTCTCTCCTCTTTCTCTCTCTCTCTCTCTCTCTCTCTCTCTCTCTCTCCTCTTTCTCTCTCTCCTCTCTCTCTCTCTCTCTCTCTCTCTTTTTGCTTTCTCTCTCTCTCTCTCTCTCTCTCTTTTTCTCTCTTACTCTCTCTCTCTCTCTCTCTCTCTCTCTCTCTCTCTTTCTCTCTCTCTCTCTCTCTCTCCCCCTCTTTCCTTTTTGTTGGTGCATACCGAATGTGAAAGGAGTATTAAGGCAGACCCCTCCAGTGGGAGCTGCATGATGCATCACGCTTAAAAGCAAAAAGAAGTTCAGTATTGATCCATCCTCTCCCTTCGCTCTCGTCCCTGTTTTTCTCAGCAACATCCTGGTGCCCTTCTGCACAATGCCTCAGACTGGCTGAGAAAGCTCCAGGAATCGCTCTCAATTCAGCCTCACTTCATATGGAACGCCTGGCAGGTGGGACGCCGGGCCTTTAGCCGTAAAAGAGACGAAACAACGAGTGGGAATAAAGCAGGCTAGGCTGCAGCCTGAAAGCGCAGAGCCCAGAGGAGCTGATGGAATTGACTACGCTGATGCCTGAACAGTGCAGGAGAAACTTGTTTGGACTCAGATAGTGCTGCAAGGCTGAGCCAGGCAACTCCAGGGACTCATTTACGTCTCAGCCTTTAAAAGGCCCACCAGAGCGTTTACGAAATGAAAACATTGGAAGCTGAAAATATTTGGTGTGAGTTTTTAATAACATCCTGGAACGGACAGTCCCGTCCCCAGAGTAATTTTCCACTATATGGCTTTTCTCCATTTATTGTCTCTTCTCTTTTTTTGTCACCTTGTGGCAATCAGCAGACAGGGCAGAGTGGAGCAGCTCTCTAAATGAGAGGCATTAAATTAAAGACGGGGCCTTTAGATAATTCTGCAAGACCGAACGACTTCAGCTGTTCTGAGCTGCTTCACTGCACAAGATGACGTCTCGCTAATGTAACCCATTACTGCGTTGTGATGTTTTGCGTTAGAGTTGGATGAGGACACGCCCGGAGCTGAGGCATGATGGAGCACCACAGTTCACCGCTTCTGTATTTCCTAGTGCTCCCTGATTGTGACACTGTGCAGACAGTAGACATGCGCAGTGTGAAGATACTTTATCATCGCTGTGATGAATGTTGTATTTTTTTAACAGTATGTTTATTGCGCTAGTTCAGAGGCTCTCATCAACATCAGTTTCAAGGCCACATGAATGATTCTGGAGAACTACTGTGATCACATTAAAACAACCCCCCCTCCCCCTACTCACTTTGTAACATTTTCAGCCCGTGTTTACTTCATGCAGTCCCTCCTTAAGTAGTCTGTTACATCAGAAATAAGTCAGTGTTACACTCAGTGGAAGATGAATAAAGCAACGTTCTCACCCCAGGGACCTGGGGTGACTGTCTGTGAGGAGTGTGGTGTGTTCTCCCTGTGTCTGCGTGGGTTTCCTCCGGGTGACTGTCTGTGAGGAGTGTGGTGTGTTCTCTCTGTGTCTGCGTGGGTTTCCTCCGGGTGACTGTCTGTGAGGAGTGTGGTGTGTTCTCTCTGTGTCTGAGTGGGTTTCCACCAGGTGAGTGTCTGTGAGGAGTGTGGTGTGTTCTCCCTGTGTCAGTGTGGGTTTCCTTCGGGTGACTGTCTGTGAGGAGTGTGGTGTGTTCTCCCTGTGTCTGCGTGGGTTTCCTTCGGGTGACTGTCTGTGAGGAGTGTGGTGTGTTCTCCCTGTGTCTGCGTGGGTTTCCACCGGGTGACTGTCTGTGAGGAGTGTGGTGTGTTCGCCCTGTGTCTGAGTGGGTTTCCACCTGGTGACTGTCTGTGAGGAGTGTGGTGTGTTCTCCCTGTGTCAGTGTGGGTTTCCTTCGGGTGACTGTCTGTGAGGAGTGTGGTGTGTTCTCCCTGTGTCAGTGTGGGTTTCCTTCGGGTGACTGTCTATGAGGAGTGTGGTGTGTTCTCCCTGTGTCTGCGTGGGTTTCCTCCGGGTGACTGTCTGTGAGGAGTGTGGTGTGTTCTCCCTGTGTCAGTGTGGGTTTCCACCGGGTGACTGTCTCTGAGGAGTGTGGTGTGTTCTCCCTGTGTCTGAGTGGGTTTCCACCGGGTGACTGTCTCTGAGGAGTGTGGTGTGTTCTCCCTGTGTCTGAGTGGGTTTCCACCGGGTGACTGTCTGTGAGGAGTGTGGTGTGTTCTCCCTGTGTCTGAGTGGGTTTCCTCCGCGTGACTGTCTGTGAGGAGTGTGGTGTGTTCTCCCTGTGTCTGGGTGGGTTTCCTCTGGGTGACTGTCTGTGAGGAGTGTGGTGTGTTCTCCCTGTGTCTGCATGGGTTTCCTCCAGGTGACTGTCTGTGAGGAGTGTGGTGTGTTCTCTCTGTGTCTGTGTGGGTTTCCTCCCACAGTCTAAAAACACCTGTTGGTAGGTGGATTGGTGACTCATAATTGTCCATATGTGTGAATGTGTGTTGCCCTGTGAAGGACTGGTGCCCCCTCCAGGGTGTGCTCCTGCCTCGCTCCCAATGATTCCGGGTAGGCTCCGGACCCACCACGACCCTGAACTGGATAAGTGGTTAAATACAATGAATAAATTAATGAATGATTTTCTGTTTATGTTCTAATTAGTACTCAATGTCAAATTGTTAAATTGTTTTGCTCTAATCTAAACTCTCGTACCAAACACAGAGATACGCCAAAGATGAAAATGGTGAATACCAAAATGTACCTGTGCACATTCAACCATCAAATGACTAATTTTAAATATGGCACTCCTGGTGCCTTCACATATGTGATGGTTCTTGTGTCTTAATAACACATCCTGTTTACATTAGAGAACCCTCCACTGATCACGGTTCTTCTAGAACATGTTACAAAGAACCTTTTCTGGCACATTAGTTTCTGAGTGAAAGTGAAAATGTGCTGAAGCTGAAGATTACTGAGCAGGTACGGAAGGTCTCCAGGAGAATTCAAATTTCAGCCTTGGAGTTAGGGTCATTAATTCAGAAGATTGCAATTAGTGGAAGGAATTAATTAGACTCTGCTTAAAATGTACCAAATAAGCTTCACAAAAATGATTGGTTGTAATTATTGCTTTAGTTATTAACATTATTCTCACTTTTTTATGCAAGGTGCCACAGGCACCTGAACAACACAGAAAGAGGAGCACACCCTCTTCCTCTTTATTGGAAGGGGAGGGAACAGGGGCTTTTCTGCATGCGTTTGATATTAGACTGAATAAGAATGAAAGAACCTTAGTGTGAATAACTGCATGAGCACAAATTTCCAGCAAGTTTTTTAATAATGATTTCAAATAATTTTAGAAACCTTCTTAAAGTCAGGCACTTGAGCATGAGAGCAGTGAAGATGCCTTAGTTTTAGAGTTTGATATCTCGCCAGCAGTGAGCCAGAGATTGATTATTTTTAGTGCATATTGGTTTTCTTGAACTTTAGAATATTGCAAAGTAAAGACCTCTGCATTAATTGCTTAGATTCAGTTAGTTCCCCAGTGAAAAGGTGTCCAAATCTGCATCAGTCTCAAATAAGGTATAGTTTACCTGGCAGGGGACATGAATTTGAAGATAGATGATAGATAAATACTTTATTCATCCCACAGGGAAATTCAAGGCATCCAGTAGATAGAACTATAAAATTTAAGAATAAGATAATGACAACAAAAATAGAAATATAGAACTCAATATAGAATACAGAGCTGAATATAGAATATTCATTCATTCATTCATTCATTATCTGTAAGTGCTTATTCAGTTCAGGGTCGCGGTGGGTCCAGAGCCTACCTGGAATCATTGGGCGCAAGGCGGGAATACACCCTGGAGGGGCGCCAGTCCTTCACAGGGCAACACACACACTCACTCACACACTCACACCTACGGACACTTTTGAGTTGCCAAATCCACCTACCAACGTGTGTTTTTTGGACTGTGGGAGAAAATCGGAGCACCCGGAGGAGACCAACATAAACACAAGGAGAACACACCAGCCTCCTCACAGACAGTCACCTGGAGGAAACCCACACGGACACAGGGAGAACACACCACACTCCTCACAGACAGTCACCCGGAGTGGGAATTGAACTCACAACCTCCAGGTCCCTGGAGCTGTGTGACTGTGACACCTACCTGCTGCGCCACCGTGCCGCCCTGAATACAGTATATAAAATATAAAAATAGAAATATATATAAAAACAAATCTCACAGCGTGGTGATGAAGGTAGTGCAGTTAACTAATGTAAACAGTGTTTAATCAGTGCTCTAGTGCAGCTGTAATGTTGGCAATGCATAATACGCAAATATATAGAGGGGTATGTCTATTCAGTGTGAGTGTGTGAGGGAGTCTATGAGTGCGTGTTGCCCTGCGAAAGACTGGTGCCCCCTTCAGGGTGTGTTCCTGCCTTGCACCCAGTGATTCCAGGTAGGCTCCGGACCCACCGCCGCTCTGAACTGGATACGGGTTACAGACAATGAATGAATGAATAAGTGTCTATTCAATTGTCCGGTGTATAGCAGAGTCACAGGATTATCATTTGCTGAACAGTTTCCTGAATCTGTCTGTGAAGCAGGACTGAGCTGAATGAGCTCCTCTGCCTGATGCAGAGGGTGGTCAGCATTGTCCATGATGCTCAGCATTTTACTATGTATTGTGTGAGCATACATTAGTATGCATTCCCTGACCCTCGTCCCTGTTTTTCCCAGAGTCTCGGCAATATTGTTGGTCAGGGATCAGATGTTTACGTTAACACAAGTCAGGCACCCATGCATGGCCCGGTGTACTCTTTCTAAATGTAAGGTTGTCAGACGACTTTCTTACTGGTGAGCGATTTTTTGTTTCCTACATTGTAATGGAGCCAAACTACAGGGCTGCCCAATAATGATATATGGAGGTCAGGTCATGTAATTTGACTCTGAATGGAAAAGTGCAGGGCTCAGTGCCACGCTGATCATTTTTGGCATGAGGTGCTAACAGATTGACAATGAGGCTTGAATTGATTTACATGGGCATTTAATCAGATATGAGTTGACTGACAGAGAGGCTGAGGAGATTCCCTTGTGTTAGCTCTTTTTTCTATAAACTCTGAGCAGCTCAGTGAAGGAGGCCTGCTGAAACAGAGCCATCCATCTGTGTAATAGGGCTTGTCAAACTAAAAGCAAATCAGTGCTTCTCTTTGAGCCGTTGCCTCAACTTCTGAAAGGAAGGTGATAAGCCGTGAACGCGGAGTGAGGCCTACAGAGGCCCGACGGCGCAAAACTCTTCACCCACGGGTCCTCTCGCTCTCCATCTGTCACCAACATGAGCCCTACGCCTCCTCACTCTACCCTTAATCCATGTGTCTTGTTTCCTTCTTTTCTCTCGTGCCTTGTTTATAAAAAAACTGTGGTTTACTTCTCTCTCTCTCTCTCTCTCTCTTTGTCTCTCTCTCTCTCTCTCTCTCTCTCTCTCTCTCTCTCTCTCTCTCTCATGGCTTTGAGACCCTGTGTTGGATGGACATTTCAATCATTAAAATAAAGACTGCATGCTGACCTCTTCATCTGCAGCGCTGAGAATGATCCACCTCCTAAATCATACTTGCTCTTTAGGGTTCCGGAACCATTGATGGACAGTGTGAAAAGGAGGTAGCAAAGTATGCAGAGCAACAGCTGGAATAAAGACTGTAACTGTAGAACTACAAAGTGCTCCTGTAATGGTTACTATAAATGAATGTAGAAACAAGGAGGCGGCTTTAATGATATGGAGTTTGGTTAAATTCTCAGCAAATTTTGTTACATTCTCACACAGGGAGAACACACCACACTCTTCAAAGTAGTCACCTGGAGGAAACCCACACAGACACAGGGAGAACACACCACACTCTTCAAAGACAGTCACCCGGAGGAAACCCACACAGACACAAGAAGAACACACCACACTCTTCAAAGACAGTCACCCGGAGGAAACCCACGCAGACACAGGGAGAACACACCACACTCCTCAAAGACAGTCACCTGGAGGAAACCCACACAGACACAGGGAGAACACACCACACTCCTCACAGACAGTCACCCGGAGGAAACCCACGCAGACAAAGGGAGAACACACCACACTCCTCACAGACAGTCATCCGGAGGAAACCCACACAGACACAGGGAGAACACACCACACTCCTCACAGACAGTCACCCGGATGAAACCCACGCAGACACAGAGAGAACACACCACACTCCTCACAGACAGTCACCCAGATCGGGACTCGAACTCACAACCTCCAGGTCCCTGGAGCTGTGTGACTGAGACATTACCTGCTGCACCACCGTGCCGCCCTTAAACACATTCAGTAAATCCAGTAATATTTGTTTAGATTTTTTTTATCATCTGTGTTGTCTGCAGTCCTCATATTTTTTATGAAATCATGAATGTGGCATAGACTTGAAGCTTTGACACTGTTCCCCTTCAAGAAAATTGAGGTCATGCTACCCCCTGTCCTAGAGCCTTTAACTTTGGCTGAAGCAGAGCAAAGTTTAACAGAAAATAAAGGCACCATTTGGAAAAAAAATGTGACTTGGGTAAAAAATAAAAAGATATAGGAATGAAAAGAGTTGAATGGATTTAAAATCATACCCATGAGGGGAGTTTGAGTGGCACCTGGCATAAAGAGACGTGACCGTATCTGCTTGCCCTGGGTGACGTGACCTTTTTCCATACGATTAAGGGAATATTCCAATTTGAGAGGCTCCCTCATCCTCTGAGCACAGCTTGCAGTGACCTTCTGGGGTTAATCCACCAAAGACACCAAATTCATTTTTATTTGCCAATGCATATTAAAGCCAGGGGCTGCTAAAACATGAAACTGTAATTACGTCACTGTTCAGTCATATTTGGAGCTTTATGTAATGTACTTGCTTTGCTTTGAGTACTGGACCCAGACTGGGCTTATGCTGGAGATGGTACAATGTAAATGGCCATCTATTTCATAAGTGGTACTCTCAAATCATCTGTGATGGGGTTGTATGCAGTCAGAGCTGCCAAAACAAAACGAAAATTATTCCTGGGTTCAAATGTGGGTTACTTTTTTGGTGGGAGCCCTGTTTACTGTGTGATGTTACTTAATATATGGCATTTAATATTCATGAAAACAGGACTCTCAAACAACAGAAAGCACAGATTCAGGGCCCTGGGGTTGTGGAGTCAATTTCCAAATCAGGTCTCTGTCTTTTTGGTGTGTTCTCCCCGTGTCTGGGTGGGTTTCCTCCAAGTGCTCTGGTTCCCTCCCACAATCTACACGGGTTGGACAATGAAACTGAAACACCTGGTTTTAGACCACAATCATTTATTAGTATGGTGTAGGGCCTCATTTTGCGGCCGATACAGCGTCAATCCGTCACAGTGGTCAGAGGGATTGTAAGCCATTCTTCTTGCAGGATAGTGGCCAGGTCTCTACGTGATGCTGGTGGAGGAAAACGTTTCCTGACTCGCTCCTCCACAACACCCCAAAGTGGCTCAATAATATTTAGATCTGGTGACTGTGCAGGCCATGGGAGATGTTCAACTTCACTTTCATGTTCATCAAACCAATCTTTCACCAGTCTTGCTGTGTGTATTGGTGCACTGTCGTCCTGATACACGGCACCGCCTTCAGGACACAGTGTTTGAACCATTGGATGCACATGGTCTTACTGGTGCAGTGTGGAGTTAATGAAGATTGTCCACCAGGCTGCTCCAATTTAGCCATGACACCTCCCACACTACAATGACAGGTGTTTCAGTTTCATTGTCTAACCCCTGTAGAAGCTCTTGTTGGTTGGGTGGACTGACTGTGTGTAACTGGGTGAATGTGGGATGTCTGTGATGGAGCCCAAAGTGGTTTGCATGGTGGAAATAGCTCTAAAACTTGTGCAAATATGCAATCATTTTCATTATGCCTAATGTGCTGTTATATCTTTTTTTTTGCCTTGGCAAGGGATTTTAAATTCAGTTTCTGCAATGCAATCTAATAATGACTATAATATCGGTAGAAAAATGTAAGTACTCTGGATTCTTTTTTTCATCAGGTCAGGCTTTACTTTTAAAGAAGCTGTATTATGAAAATAAGATCAATTATTTAATGCGTGTGTAGTGTGTAACTGTGATAAAAGTTTAATTCTGGTTTCCTAAGTCAGAAAATATTGCATTAATTGAGCCACATGTAAAGTTAAAAAACATTTAAATTAAAGCAGATAAGGAAGAGAACAGAGCGAAACAGCTAAAACAATAGCTTCTGTGTGCCTCGCTTGAGGGTGACCCGTGTGTGGCTCATTCTCATGTAAAATAACAGAGCTGTTTAGACAGGAGGATAATGTGGCTGTGTTTTTTTGGCACAAGCATTTAAATAAGACCCCAGGGAACAGTGTTAAGTAATGGGTATAACATGCGCCCATCAAGAAGGAATTCATTCATTCATTCATTATCTGTAACCGCTTATCCAGTTCAGGGTCACGGTGGGTCCAGAGCCTACCTGGAATCATTGGGCGCAAGGCGGGAATACACCCTGGAGGGGGCACCAGACACACGCACACTCACACCTATGGACATTTGTGAGTCGCCAATCCACCTACTAATGTGTGTTTTTGGACTGTGGCAGGAAACCGGAGCACCCGGAGGAAAGCCATGCAGACACAGGGAGAACACACCACACTCCTCAGAGACAGTCACCCGGAGGAAACCCACGCAGACACAGGGAGAACACACCACACTCCTCACAGACAGTCACCCGGGGGAAACCCATGCAGACACAGGGAGAACACACCACACTCCTCACAGACAGTCACCCAGAGTAAACCCACGCAGACACAGGGAGAACACACCACACTCCTCACAGACAGTCACCCGGAGCGGGAATCAAACCCACAACCTCGAGGTCCCTGGAGCTGTGTGACTGCGACACTAACCTGCTGCACCACCGTGCCGCCCTCAAGAAGGAATTATTTACTATATTTTCACAGTCATTGGTCTGTATCAGCCTTCAGAGTCCAGAGGTTTGTTAAAAGACAAAAAGCTGAAGTGTGTAGAAATGAAAACACATTAATATTTGAAATAGCTAGGTGTAAATAAAAGTGTGTATTCGATGTGCAATAATTCCCTAATAGTTACCATGAGCTCTCTAGAACATTCCGCTGTGATATCGTGGTTTGAATGTTATCCA
Organism: Hoplias malabaricus; assembly: GCF_029633855.1. NCBI lineage: Eukaryota > Metazoa > Chordata > Actinopteri > Characiformes > Erythrinidae > Hoplias > Hoplias malabaricus. The sequence goes on from NC_089807.1 coordinate 39,559,299, forward strand.
CACAGCTTCCACTAGACTGTCCTGCTGGACCTGCTCGCACATTCATGTCAAGCCAGCGCTCCATTTCTACCCCAGACTGCCCTGAGGCAACAGGAGCATTGAGAGATCAGTGGCATTGATGTTGGCCTCATTGCTTCAGACTGGCGAGCTGCTTATTGTTCCTGGGTGCAGGTTCGAGGGGTTAAGCGACTTCAGATCACAAAAGCAGCGGTTGACTATTGATGGTTTCTTGTTGGTAAGGTTGGGAACTGATGGACTATAGAGATTGTGGTGTTGATGATGATGATTATAGACGCTTTAAGATTTCCAACACATTAAAGGTATAATTTATCAGCGACAAGCCAAGGAGACTTTTATTTCACACTTCACATGTCATTATTCATCACTCTGGAAACTGCTGCAGTAAGTTCATGCCCATGTATATTTTTAGAATAAATTACTTTTGGGAAAGAGTTGTGATTATTAAAAATATTCCAAAATAGAGTGTCACCAACCGGGATATGAGCTGTGATATGATGTGTATTTCTTAGAATAATTATAAGTACCACCATATACATATTATAATATATAAAAAGATCATATTATCACCGCAGGTCATTTTGCTGGGCCACCCAGTGGAGGCTAGCCTAGAAGAGGAATTGGGCCTTTGAATTTGACTAATTGGCTGAGGTATGGTGCTGCCATATGTATGTGCTAGGAGGGTATGTATCCAGCTGGGGGTGGTAGGCTTGGGTGGGAATTAGAGCATTATATGCAGTATATTGTTTAACTGCACTACGGTTATTTGCACAGCAGGGTGAGTGAGTTTTTATTGCTCCACGGTCCCTGTGGTAGCTAGCATATTGGGCTTAGTGGCCCAGTTTTATTCACACAGTGGTAGCTTGTTGGACAGGCACTGCAAGGTTTAATCATCCCGCAGTAGCTTGTGGAGTGGACTGAGTAAGTTTTAATCACGCCGTGGTACAGTAGCTTGAAGAGCAGAGGCTTAACTGCCCTAATGTAGAATGTGGAGGGGCATTATGAGTTTTAGTTGCCTGCAGTAGCTTGCAGAATTGGCCGTGTTGGTTTTGTTCAACCCGTGGTAGCTTGTAGAGTGGGCAGCATTGGTTTTAATTGCCCCATGGTAGACTGTGGAATGGAACAAATGAGTTTTAATCGCCCCGTGGTAGCTCATGGAGAAGGTCAAACAAACTCTAAAGAAAGGTCAGAGCAGCAGCCTGAGAAACAGTAAGTTTGTAAGTGGCAGTTAATTTCATTTTGAGTCATAAGTGGTGTGTATGGTGATGTGTTTTTTGAGCAGGTGTGTGTGTGTGTGTGTGTGTGGGTGCTCCTGCTGTACACAAATAAAACGTATGTAGATTTCCTGTGAAGTTCCCTGTGCCAAATATGTTCACCCCTCGGACACTCAGAGGTCAGGCTGCGCACATGACCACACACAAACACACACCCACACACACAATCTAAACTGTACTGCTGCAGCTGTGTGTCTCTACAGAGTACAGCAGTCAGTGTGTGTGAGCTGTGTTTTTAGTGCGCTGTGAAGGTCAAGGCATTCTTGGAGACGTAAGGATATTTGGACATTTGATTTACCCTCAGTGTTATTTGGCAAGTGTGTGTGTGTGTGTGTGTGAAACTCTACCTTTAATGAAACAATGACTCTAGACTCTGCTCTTGTGTATTAATATTAATATAATAATCTGCTCATGATGGGAGAGGGAGCACAGGGAATTATTAAAATTGGTTTTGAGAAAGATAAAAAAAATAAATCAATGAATGAATAACCCGAGCAACTTCTGCATCTCTGCTACATATAACACATCTACAGTTATATACAGCATGGGTGCACCTATCACTTACATATTTGTCTGTAACAGACAGCAATGTCGTGTAAAGATTGTATAAAGCCAGGTTTATTCTTCTGTGTTGATCCACATAAATGTCTTGGGTAGGAGTATTATGCTTATGAAAAGCCAAACGGCCCAATATTGTGATTGACTTTCCCTACTGCAGAGGCTTGCAAATGCACTGACATACACACCTCCAGAATCTAAAGTACACATTGTGCAGCTCTGCAGAGCTGTGCATCAAGTAATGAATAATAGTCTGTCCCAATGCCAGTGTAAAATCGTAGCAGGTGGTCCTCAGGTAAAGTAAAGAAGGCGAAAGCTTTGCGGTACTTTTCTGCTTCCATTCGTTGTCTGTAACAGAGTCAGAGACTGTCTTCTTTGTTGGTTTCTGGTTTGGGTGCAATGCCTGGCGCACATACTAATGTTACATTGAATTAGCCGACAACTACGTACATGGATTTTGCAGAGGTTCACACCTTTAGCCGTTAGCCTAGTAGCTTGATATTGTTCTGCACAAAGTAGAACAGAAAACATTAATAATGTGTTATTTTATGTATAAATATCCTCCCTATTAGTTTCCTTTTTAAATATTTAACTGAATATGAACTTCTCCTGTTGTATATTTGGGAAGGCTTAGTTTTCACACTGTTGACGCTAACACCACGGTGTGTACGCTGTTCTTTAGCATGGCTGTCTCTAACTATGGGCTGATTAGGTTTTCTAAAATTCTACTAAATTACTGTCACCATGAGGGAGACAAATAGCTCTGTAATAAACTCATGATAAATGTCATGACCCACTTTTGCATTTTGGTCATTAGGCTTAATGTTTAGACTCAGATACAGTCCATTGGAGTAAATGCAAGCACGCTAATACATACGTGCATGAGGAGAGAGAGAGAGAGAGAGAGAGAGAGAGAGAGAGAGAGAGAGAGAGAGAGAGAGAGAGAGAGAGAGAGAGAGAGAGAGAGAGAGAGAGAGAGAGAGAGAGAGGGAGAGAGGGACTGTGAGTGTCATTTACAGAGAATTGACAGGCATATAGCTGTCTGCTCTTTTCCCTAAACTGAATGCATTTTTTGTTTTTGCTGCTGTCTACAGCACAATTTAGCAGAATTCTCTCTCTCTCTCGCTCTCACTCTCGCTCTCTCTCTCTCTCTCTCTCTCTCTCTCTCTCTCTCTCTCTCTCGCTCTCTCCTCCTGACCTTTCCCGACTGCTCTTTGCTAACTCTTACGGATCCTTTCTGAACTGAACTGAGGTTGATTGTAAATAAGAGCAGCAGAAATAATTCTTTTTATTCTCTCCCTTCTGCTTTTACAACTTTTACTCTTGGTTATGTGATAGCCCACTCGTCTCTCTCTCTCTCTCTGACTCCATCTCAATCTTTTGTCCTCCTTTTTTGTCCCACTTGTTTTTCAATTTACTCATTCTCTCTATGCTCTCTTCTCTTTCATGTCTCTTTCACGCCTCAGTGTCTCTTTATGTCTCTTTATGTCTCTCTCTCTCTCTCTCTCTCTCTCTCTCTCTCTGCCTCTCTCTCTCTCTGCCTCTCTCCCTGCAGACAGAGAGAGAGGGATGCTGCTGCTTTAGAAGGAGAGAGAGAAAGAGAGAGAGAGGCACTGGGTGATGAAGAGAGCAGACCGGTAAGAATGTTTATCTAGCTCAGCGCTGGGGGACGTAACTGCTTCCTGACAAGTGTGTGTGTGTTTGTGTGTGCTGGTGTGTGTGTGTGGTAGAATGCAGGGAAATTGGGCGGTTTGTTTGTGATCAGGTGCCAGTTTCTCTCTGAGAGTGCCAATAGGACGTCAAACAGTGTGTGTTTACATCAGATGCAGAACATAGGCATTTCTTGTATAGACACTGCCTTGATTTGAATCCTATGAATGTAATGTCACATAGACTATGAGCTTATGGCTAATATGTGAAAGTATAGAGTTGAGAAATGATTATTTGTTGAAGCATAGCATTGGAATGAACAGGTGAACAGACTGCACCGCTGAAGTGATGTGAAACTTCCATGCACATGTTTCTGTGTTGTCTTGCTTGTTGGATAAGTGTGTATTGTTGAAACCTCACACTTTGTTTTGCAGTACCACAGAATCTGGCTGTTTGGTCTCATCCTGCCTCAGAATTTCAGACTGCAACTAAAATGAAACATTATAACACACGATCCCCACTGTAAATATTAAGTTTATATTGACATTCCTTATTTCGGAATATTTAGTATTCCTTTACTTTGCCAGACTTGACGTGTAACTTGAGGTGAGTTTTGTGCCAGAAAGCCTCATTTACAGCTAGGGCTGGACGATACGACCAGACTTTATATCACAATATATTTCTTAAATTTGGTCGATACGATATAATATCGATATTAATGGTATAAAATTCCCTGAAAAACTTCCAAGAACGAACAAGAAACATGACATCACCATCAAACATAAACATAGTGCTGTGTAAATATTAATATTCATTCATTCATTCATTATCTGGAACCCTTATCCAGTTCAGGGTCGCGGTGGGTCCAGAGCCTACCTGGAATCATTGGGCGCAAGGCGGGAATACACCCTGGAGGGGGCGCCAGTCCTTCACAGGGCAACACAGACACACACACACACACACACACACACACACACACACATTCACTCTCACATTCACACCTACGGACACTTTTGAGTCGCCAATCCACCTACCAACGTGTGTTTTTGGACTGTGGGAGGAAACCGGAGCACCCGGAGGAAACCCACACAGACACAGGGAGAACACACCAACTCCTCACAGACAGTCACCCGGAGGAAACCCACGCAGACGCAGAGAGAACACACTGACTCCTCACAGACAGTCACCCGGAGGAAACCCACGCTGACACAGGGAGAACACACCACACTCCTCACAGACAGTCACCCGGAGGAAACCCACGCAGACACAGGGAGAACACACCACACTCCACACAGACAGTCATCCAGAGGAAGCCCACACAGACACAGAGAGAACACACCGCACTCCTCACAGACAGTCATCCAGAGGAAACCCACGCAGACGCAGAGAGAACACACTGACTCCTCACAGACAGTCACCCGGAGGAAACCCACGCTGACACAGGGAGAACACACCACACTCCTCACAGACAGTCACCCGGAGGAAACCCACGCTGACACAGGGAGAACACACCACACTCCACACAGACAGTCATCCAGAGGAAGCCCACACAGACACAGGGAGAACACACCACGCTCCTCACAGACAGTCACCCAGAGGAAACCCGCGCAGACACAGGGAGAACACACCACACTCCACACAGACAGTCATCCAGAGGAAGCCCACACAGACACAGAGAGAACACACCGCACTCCTCACAGACAGTCACCCGGAGGAAACCCACGCAGACACAGAGAGAACACACCATGCTCCTCACAGACAGTCACCTGCAGGAAACCCACGCAGACACAGGGAGAACACACCACACTTCTCACAGACAGTCACCCGGAGGAAACCCACGCAAACACGGGGAGAACACACCACACTCCTCACAGACAGTCACCCGGAGGAAACCCACGCAGACACAGGGAGAACACACCACACTCCTCACAGACAGTCACCCGAAGGAAACCCGCGCAGACACAGGGAGAACACACCACACTCCTCACAGACAGTCATCCAGAGGAAGCCCACACAGACACAGAGAGAACACACCGCACTCCTCACAGACAGTCACCCGCAGGAAACCCACGCAGACACAGGGAGAACACACCACACTCCTCACAGACAGTCACCCGGAGGAAACCCACGCAAACACAGAGAGAACACACCACACTCCTCACAGACAGTCACCCGGAGGAAACCCGCGCAGACACAGAGAGAACACACCACACTCCTCACAGACAGTCACCCGGAGGAAACCCGCGCAGACACAGGGAGAACACACCACACTCCTCACAGACAGTCACCCGGAGGAAACCCGCGCAGACACAGGGAGAACACACCACACTCCTCACAGACAGTCATCCGGAGGAAACCCACGCAGACACAGGGAGAACACATCACACTCCTCACAGACAGTCACCCGGAGGAAACCCAAGCAGACACAGGGAGAACACATCACACTCCTCACAGACAGTCATCCGGAGGAAACCCACGCAGACACAGGGAGAACACATCACACTCCTCACAGACAGTCACCCGGAGGAAACCCAAGCAGACACAGGGAGAACACATCACACTCCTCACAGACAGTCATCCGGAGGAAACCCACGCAGACACAGGGAGAACACATCACACTCCTCACAGACAGTCATCCGGAGGAAACCCTCGCGGACACAGGGAGAACACACCAACTCCTCAGTCATTCACCCGGAGCGGGAATCAAACCCACAACCTCCAGGCCCCTGGAGCTGTGGTCAATTGTAAATAATGTGTACTGAAATACTGAAAATGTGGTTAAAAATCGTATCACTGTTATTGAAACATTTTATATATTCATATTTATATTTATATATATATACATTTTTAATATATATATATTAAATATCAATATTTTAAATATTGATATTGAATTATTGTCCAGCCCTACTTACATCCTAATGTGATGGAAAACTTTTAGTTCTTTTGTTCTAGACCTTGCCATCACTAGTAGGTTGACATTGTGTTGCCAAACAGTTACATCAACAGCTCAGTCAACCAGCAGTGAGACTGTCTCTGGAAACTGAACTGATTAGACTTGAAGACTTCTGTCATGGAGACTTTCGTGAATGGTTTGCGTCACTTTCCCCTCAAACTCCCAATCGATGAAGAGAAGGCAAATATGTTTAGCGCTGTTCCACTGCACGGTACTACTGGATATAGACCTGGGTACTCTTTATAGAGTAGGTACCATGCAGTGGAAAAGTGCCATTAGGCAGCTGCCACACTTTTAAGCCCTCATTAAGTCCCTTTTTAAAATAAAGACCTCCATATACTGTAACGGTTAAAGTCTTATTCAAACCAATAACTGTCTGGGAGCCTTTACTTTCAGGCCTATAGACTGGACATATTTACACGCTGCCTTGTCCACGTCCCTCATTTTTAACTCCTCCCAACTGTCCCTGTCTGGGACTTGTAAAGAAGCCTGTAAATTACTCTCCATTCAGAAGATATCGCTCTCGCTAATGCAGAACCTACTGCTGAGTGACAGCGGTCTATAAGTAATTGCCATGCACTAAGCAACACTCCAGACACAGAATGAAATGGTGGCCGCACAAATAAAACCCAGAGAGTGGGCTCCCTAACGAGCTCCAGGGGCCATAAATAGCCAGCAGTTCAATCCTTCTGACAAAACACAGTGTGTAACTTCATCTTTGCATCGTGCCTAATTAGTGTTGCAATTTATTGTGTGCTGATCGTGTTCGTCGGACATTGCGCTGTGAAAGTCATCTGCAGGAGCCTGTCTAACAAACCTGAATTTCTCGTGAACCAGTTAAGATAAGCTTGATCTAGCCCTGGATCTTCTCTCTGACAATTGTGCATCATTTTATATTGTGTTATATCAGCATAGAAGCTTGTGCTTCAGGACTAACCTGCTCCGGGTCTAGGTTTAAGATCTTGAACAGCGATTGGGTTTTAAGTCATACCTAAAACCCTGCTTCATACTGGATTCATGTGGAGTACATAAGCCCAGCCCATTTAGGAATAAACCGGATCATTCTGGGCAGCTCCAGGGTCTCTGGGTCCAGGGTGCAAACCTCACCTTGGGTCACTTGAGCCTCCAGGCGCTCTGGTTGTTGCACACAATCCTCAAAAACACACATTGTTGGGTGAGAGTGACAGGGGGAGTGTTGATTGTTGGGGATATGGTTATGTGGCTGACTAGGTCAGTGTAGGGTGGCATGGTGGCGCAGCAGGTAGTGTCGCAGTCAAACAGCTCCAGGGTCCTGGAGGTTTTGGGTTCGAGTCCGGCTCCGGGTGACTGTCTGTGAGGAGTGTGGTGTGTTCTCCCTGTGTCTGCGTGGGTTTCCTCCGGGTGACTGTCTGTGAGGAGTGTGGTGTGTTCTCCCTGTGTCTGCGTGGGTTTCCTCCTGGTGACTATCAGTGAAGCTTTTGGTGTGTTCTCCCTGTGTCTGCGTGGGTTTCCTCCGGGTGACTGTCTGTGAGGAGTGTGGTGTGTTCTCCCTGTGTCTGCGTTGGTTTCCTCCGGGTGACTGTCTGTGAGGAGTGTGGTGTGTTCTCCCTGTGTCTGCGTTGGTTTCCTCCGGGTGACTGTCTGTGAGGAGTGTGGTGTGTTCTCCCTGTGTCTGCGTTGGTTTCCTCCGGGTGACTGTCTGTGAGGAGTGTGGTGTGTTCTCCCTGTGTCTGCGTTGGTTTCCTCCAGGTGACTGTCTGTGAGGAGTGTGGTGTGATCTCCCTGTGTCTGCGTGGGTTTCCTCCGGGTGACTGTCTGTGAGGAGTGTGGTGTGTTCTCACTGTGACTGTATGGTTTTCCTCCAGGCGCTTTGGTTTCTGCACACAATCCTCAAAAGCACTCATTGTTGGGTGAGAGTGACTAGGCGAATGGGTGAAACTGTCCACAGGGTGAGTGTGTGATGCCCAGGGTGTGTTTCTGTCCTGTCTGTTTAATGATTCTGAGTAGGCTCTGGATCCACCACGACACTAATCAGGGTAAAGCAGTTATAGAAGATGAATGAATAAATGAATGAAGTGTCTATCTTAAAAACCTGCATACGGAATAATGCCCTACATTTAATATAGTGTATAACAGACTTCATTGATGAGCCTCCCGAGATGGCCAGTCCTATTTTTATTTTGTTCTGGAGAAATTTCCCAGCGTGTTTTCTTCAATTTTGCTCTGCAGCCATCATCCAGATTTCATCAGATTGCCTGAGGCGTGTTAACAGCGCTGTGTTTAGTGGAGCATCATTGGAAAGAAAGTCAAAAGCGGAAATGCTTTGCAAGATTTTATGAGGGCGTTAATAAACAGCAGTGTCTTTATTCCCTCAAAAGTATCTTAATCAGTGATTAACTATTTACAGATAGCATTGCGTGGCTTTCTCATTTCCAATGATAAACACAGCAGCATTCAAACCTCTGGCATATGAATACACTATGAGCAATAATACATACTTAATTTATTCCTTTTTTTTCCTCCCACAACCAAATATTACACTCAACTTCCTGACAGAACATTTTAGCATGGAGAACAAGAATGTAAGAACGTTGTTTTCACAAAGTCCGACGGAGGGAAGGAGCCGTATTGCAGACGATTAGCTTGTTTCCAATCAAGGTTTTTTTTTTTTTTTTTTTTGTGCCTGTGTGTTTTGGCTTGGCTTTAAGGCTCTCGTGGTGCATCATAGTTTCCCACGCCTCATAATGGAAGGCTAACAATGTCCCCAGCCCCTCGTGTTCTGATTGACAGTGACAGGCAGAAGCTGTTGATCGCAGATATGTTCCCGAAAGAATTTGTCCCTCATGAATATTCACTGTGTATAATGCGAGGGTCCATCCCTCTCTAGCTGGCAGCTGAATGTGTGCCAGTGGGCGACAGCGGTCTTAGGGGAATCGCTGAGCGGGCCTGGCAGCGCTGCCTGAAAAACCCACTCAATGACAAGTTGACATTAAGCAGAATTTCAAAGTGTTTGAGAAACTGCAAAATGACTCTTTTCCTCATGGAGTCTGATGCATGGAATACTTTAAGTTCTAGAGTCCAAGTCCTGCGTGAAGTGTTAATGTTAACTCAGAATGTGCTGTTTATGGTTCTGTAAAGTGGTTCTGTATAGCACCAGACATGAGTTCACTACTGTTACAGGGTCCAGCTGGATACAATAGTAGAACTTTGTTGCTTCTGAATAGAACCATATACAACATACATGTATAATTACTTCAGCAAATATATCATAAACATAATGATACACTGCAATTTTTATGTCTGATTCCGACACCTTGTAAAATATCTTTAAGGGATGAGCCAAGATAAAATACTCTGGTTTTTATGAAGTGGATATATGTAAATTTGTGACATCACAAACTGTTTTTGGAGCTTGATTTCCATATCATCGCTGTCCAGAGAAAAATATATATCTCCAAAATAGTAACTTTACAAGAGAAGGAACAAAACAATTCTTAACTTTCAATGAGCAAGATTTTATTGTTATTTTAATATTATTAAGCAATTTTGGAGCATTTCTATTGGTCCATTCATCATGAAACCTTCACACAACGTGAAGGATAGCTGTCGCAGTCACACAGCTCCAGGGACCTGGAGGTTTTGGGTTCGAGTCCGGCTCCGGGTGACTGTCTGTGAGGAGTGTGGTGTGTTCTCCCTGTGTCTGTGTGGGTTTCCTCCGGGTGACTGTCTGTGAGGAGTGTGGTGTGTTCTCCCTGTGTCTACGTGGGTTTCCTCCGGGTGACTGTCTGTGAGGAGTGTGGTGTGTTCTCCCTGTGTCTACGTGGGTTTCCTCCGGGTGACTGTCTGTGAGGAGTGTGGTGTGTTCTCCCTGTGTCTGCGTGGGTTTCCTCCGGGTGCTCTGGTTTCCTCCCACAGTCCAAAAACACACGTTGGTAGGTGGATTGGCGACTCAAAACTGTCCGTAGGTGTGAGTGTGTGAGTGAATGTAGGTGTGAGGACTGGCGCCCCCTCCAGGGTGTATTCCCGCCTTGCGCCCAATGATTCCAGGTAGGTTGTAACCCTTACCTGAACTGGGTAAGGGTTACAGATAATGAATGAATAATTAAAGTAACTTTTTTGGACAGGGAAAATGGAAACGTGGACTTGGGACGTGAATGGCACAACGTTAGCAGACAACTCTTAAATCAAGTGGGGAATTTTGTTTTTCATGGACACTTTAAGGGTCATTTAAAAGTCCTTCAACAGACAGAATATAGACAGACATTAGGGTGGATGCCCAAATTGACCAAGCAAACTAAAACACTGCATTTTTAGTCACTGTGATGGACACGGTTAGCCTTTAAAGGACTTTGCCAAAGGCTGAGTCAGAGGACTGGGGTTTTCTCCAGGGAGAAACTGGCCAGAGCAGTGTTGAGAGAGATTAGCACTCTGAGGCCGTATGGACACAAAGAACGGGCGCATTATTCATCATCCTGTCAATATTACGTATCACCTGTTGCAGTTTCCCCCACAGAATCTATTGGATTCTCTCTGCCTGTCTGTTTCTCTCTACCTGTTTATGATCCCGCAGATTATGTATGAGGCTAAATACCTAGCGGCTATGCAGCTGTACAGATTTGCTGTATTGTGCTAATAACTGGCCAGTGGACCAGCCCTAGTTAAATGTGACCAATGACGGTTTTAAGTAATTCTTTACTGACCGCTCTGTACTGTTCTCTAGAAAGCACACATTGTTTTTAGCTACTATGGAAATACTTTAAATAGCAGCAGGTTTATGAGAGACAGATAAGCCATTAGCTCCTGCAGCCACATAAAAGAAAGCACATCTTGTGCAGCCGTGGCATTTAAGACAGCTTCAAACACTCTGCTGTGGCTCCTCTGTGGCCTGTGCAGCTGCTCATATTTGTTCTTGAAAGAACAATAAACAAAACCTAGAAATTCTTGATAGCATTTGCATAATGCTAGCACGCCCTGCTAGTTTGCATTCATTACCGGGAATGCTCTTTTTGGACCTTTATTGTGTCACTGAAATGGTCACCATCTGCAGAGGTAGAGCAATGATGGGGAAACGAAAACCTGGATACCTTTTAAACCTTTTATTTTCCCCAGGACTAAACACAATGACCTTCACCGTCCATATATCTACACCTCATAGTTCTTCAATTACAGAATACAGTAGATCTGTTGCTGTGCATATATTGGTTTTACCCTTTCACATTATTCTTCAATAATCTGGAATCATAGGCCCAACTCAACAGGAAGTGTTTGGGTGGTGGATCATTCTCAGTGTAGCAGTGACTCTGACGTAATTGTTGTGCTGGTAAGATTAAAACTGTGCCCAGTCACTGCCCACACTTTTAGACGCATCTACCTTACTGGTCCACCTTGTAGATGTGAAGTCAGAGAGAGTGTCTCATCTGTTGCTGTACAGCTTTCAGATCATGAGTGACACTGAGGCCTTTAAAAACTCCAGCAGCACTTGCTGTGTCTGATCCACACCAACACATATTAACACACAACCACATCGGTGCCACTGCAGTGATGTGGGGGTCCTGGCTAATGATAAACCGGGAGAAAGAGGCAAAGAAAGTAAATGAGCAACAGAGCAACAATGGACTACACTGTGTAACTGCAGAATGACTAATAGTGTAACTGTCTTTGACTCCAATACACTCCTGTGATTTGCATTCTGTGCATTGTGACTGGAACATACCACATAAAGAACCGGTGTCTGACTTGTTGAAGGCCTTGATGTCTTTCTTGGCTGAGCCTGTTTTTAAAAAGAGGTTTTTCACTTTTAGACATTTCTCAGTTCAGTCTATTGATTTTCCAAGGACATTTTTAATAATGCTCTTTGGGAAAACAGCTGATAATGCATTGGAGGAATCCATGAGTTTCCAGCCGGGATTACTGCTGCACACTCCGAATAAACCAGCAGAACGCGAGAGTGGAACACAAACAAGCAGATGAAGCAGGACTAGATAACCAAAATCACAGGAGTGCTGCTCTAATTACCAACAAGAAACAAAGTCAAGCTTTGTTCTGAAGCGAGGGACGAAGGAGGCCCTAAGACTCGATAGTGCCATTAATTAATCCTCCTCAGATCCTGTGTTTATTTTCCCGTCCAACATCTTTCAGCGAGCGCCGGCTGTCTCGTCTGCCGCCTCTCGAAAGGTCTGCCGTGTGATTTCGAGTCAATCCCGCAATGCAATTTTATCATTACTGTGCATCAGCAGTTGGAAATACTGTTTTATGAGCATGTTTGTCTTTGGAAATGGGAAAGTGCTGTCAACTCCTGAATGCCCACCCCCTCTCCCCCCCGTCCTTTGCTATCAGCTCAAGGGAAATGGATTGTCTCCCTGCTCCTAAAATCAATTTAAACTGTTGTCAGCACTCTGCACCTCCCATCAGAAAGTGCCAATGCAGAACGACTTGAGTATTCACGAAATGAAGAAGCGCGCAGCCTCATAAATACGGTTGAGGGACCTGCACTTTACCGCCTTACGCCGAACACAGAGGCAGCGTGGGAGACCGCCTGAATAGAAGATAAACTCTCTTGCCAGGATTATCATCATTCAATCATAAAGCACTTTTACTAATACTTCCCATGTTATTTTTGCTCCTTTTTCTGTTTGGAAGACACTTGTGCTTGTTCACCTTTTCCGTTGTGGTTTGGCTCTATGGCTTTTGAAAGCACCTTTGGGATTTATCGACGAGTGGCTGTACATTTTTAAACCGGTGCAGCGAAGGCTCCTCACTGTGAAAACCTGTGTGCCCAGAGATGAATACACTGTGAGCATCTTCATGTATTAACTTTCCCATCACACTGCCTACGGCCTTGAACAAAAGAGCCAGCATCATGGAGGAATACTTCTGAAAATCTTAAATGTAGCCATTTTTCATAGCCCTCGGTGCAAAGGTGCCAGCGGTACGTGTTGCTTATTGAAATTCATCGAAGAAGGGGGGAGAAAAAAAAACACAAGACTAATTTTTCACGAGGCGAACGGTGGGAGTCGCTGCCATTTGTAAAAACCCCTCGGTTTGAATGAATTCACATGAAATAAATGTTAACGGTGCTGACAGGCCATTAATACAGCAGTGCGTTTTGATTTAATGAGGGAATGGTGAAATGCCAGGGGAGGCTGCTGCACTGTGAGCGCGAGAGAGAAAGAGAGAGGCCTTATCTCAGCTTAACTGCTGTCTGCTGGTCATCTCTGCTGCCCACACTCCCCTCCACGCACACACCCCCACACACCTCCCCGGGCATTTCAGTGTCTCTCTCTCTCTCTCTCTCTCTCTCCCACTCTTTCTTTCCTCTGCCTTTCTTTTCTTTACTTTCAGAAAAACCGTCACTGTGGTGGTACATAGGGTATGTATTTAGTACTTTAAGCTAGGGAACGTCATTGTATAATATTCTGTATTAATGGTAGACTTTCGCAGACACAGGGAGAACACACCACACTCCACACAGACAGTCACCTGGAGGAAACCCACGCAGACACAGGGAGAACACACCACACTCCACACAGACAGTCACCCGGAGGAAACCCACGCAGACACAGGGAGAACACACCACACTCCACACAGACAGTCACCCGGAGGAAACCCACGCAGACACAGGGAGAACACACCACACTCCTCACAGACAGTCACCCGGAGGAAACCCAAGCAGACACGGGGAGAACACACCACACTCCTCACAGACAGTCACCCGGAGGAAACCCACGCAGACACGGGGAGAACACACCACTCTCCTCACAGACAGTCACCCGGAGGAAACCCACGCAGACACAGGGAGAACACATCACACTCCTCACAGACAGTCACCCGGAGGAAACCCACGCAGACACAGGGAGAACACACCACACTCCTCACAGACAGTCACCCGGAGGAAACCCACGCAGACACAGGGAGAACACACCACACTCCTCACAGACAGTCACCCTGAGGAAACCCACGCAGACACGGGGAGAACACACCACACTCCTCACAGACAGTCACCCGGAGGAAACCCACGCAGACACAGGGAGAACACACCACACTCCTCACAGACAGTCACCCGGAGGAAACCCACGCAGACACGGGGAGAACACACCACACTCCTCACAGACAATCACCCGGAGGAAACCCACGCAGACACAGGGAGAACACATCACACTCCTCACAGACAGTCACCCGGAGGAAACCCACTCAGACACAGGGAGAACACACCACACTCCTCACAGACAGTCACCTGCAGCGGGAATCGAACCCACACTACTTTTACATTTAGTGTAAATATTACATTAAAATATATTACACATGTTCTGTGAAAGGTAACGTTAAAGCCCATGTGCTTTCAATTTTTCATCAAAACCAGCCATGAAATATTCACCACAACATACTGTAGTGTTCACCATGGGCTCCCAAAACATCAGCCAATCAAATCCCACATCTGAAATGACACAGCAACATGTAATATATAACAAGTGCAGCTGTAGCTGAAACCCCAGTGTAATTAAAATGGAGTGTGTACAATTTTCTTTAAAAAATTAAAGATAACTGTTTGACATCTTTAGTTCCCAGAAACTAGATTAAGCCTAGACCTAAACTAAACGGGACATGTAATGGCCATACACCATCAGTGTGGTTTAGTCCAAGACTAATTTTACTTCAAGTTCATTGAACCGACTCTAGAGATGTACTCCTGGTTTATGAGCCCTGACTGTATCCCGCCAAGGAGATTAATTCCAAACACAAGATGCATTTATCATTTCCCTGCAGTGGATACTTTCCTTTGAGCCGAAGTTTGGCAGGTGCCTGTACGATTTTTCGTCTGTGGTATGCTCATTAATTAGTTCTGAATATGTTTACATGCCCATCTTTATTAATTCTGCCTTTAGAGACATTCCACAGGTAATGAAGAACGAAACCTTTCAGTTCTGCCCTTGGTAAAATATTCCAAAACTCTTTTCCACCACATGGTTTCCACTGTCAACAGTTTTCACAGCGTTTATGTGGAGAGTGTGCATGGCATCATCTTGAGAAGTTTGAGCTGCAGAGTCCCGGCTCAGAACTTTTGTTTGAAAGCTCTAGTTATTGTGCCTAGACTCTTATCATGAACGTCAAAACTTCTCTGCTCGGTTTGGAGTCATTGTGAAAGTGTGGCTTCAGCTTTCTGCCCTCATCATCACCCTAAACACTCCTCTATAACTCAGGAGCTGAAGAGATGCCTTCTGTCATTTGTTTTCCTCTGACTTCTGACATCGCAGCTCACCAGCTGTACCTGGCAGACAGTGCCTCGGAATAGAAACAGTAACAGAAAGCGATGTACTCCCTGCCTATGTGTGCTGTGCTGATTTCTCAGTTGTAGTTGCATGCTGGGAAACACAATAAGTCCGGAGAGATTCTGGCTGCGTCTCAATTATGTACAACACGATAATACTATAGAGTATGTACTAACCTTAAATGTGTGAGTTTGGCAGACTAGGACATAAATGTTGACATACTACATCGTTTCTTACTGACAGGAAGTGATAAATCATTGCTATGACTGTGCATGGGCGGCACGGTGGCGCAGCAGGTAGTGTCGCAGTCACCCAGCTCCAGGGGCCTGGAGGTTGTGGGTTCGATTCCTGTTTCGGGTGACTGTCTGTGAGGAGTGTGGTGTGTTCTCCCTGTGTCTGCGTGGGTTTCCTCCGGGTGACTGTCTGTGAGGAGTGTGGTGTGTTCTCCCTGTGTCTGCGTGGGTTTCCTCCGGGTGACTGTCTGTGAGGAGTTGGTGTGTTCTCCCTGTGTCTGCGTGGGTTTCCTCCGGGTGCTCCGGTTTCCTCCCACAGTCCAAAAACACACGTTGGTAGGTGGATTGGCGACTCAAAACTGTCCTTAGGTGTGAGTGTGTGATGTTCTGTGATGAACTGGCACCCAGTCCAGGATGTACTCCTACATTCCAGGTAGGAGACACTCTATGATTCTCTTCATGATGAATCAACAAACGAATGCATGAATGAAGATTAGTTTAATGTTTACTGAATATATTATAGATCTTCCACTAATCTGCCAGTGGAAAAATACATTATTGTCATAAAGTTAGCCACCAAAAGAAACACACAATTTTTGTTTCCCTCTACATTACAAGTGATGACCGCCAAAGGCTAGGGTTTGCCTGCTCAGTACGAGTCCAGGAGAGAGACGGAGAGTGAGAGGATAATAAACAGGGCTTTGGTTAATCCCCTTACACACGAAGAGGGTCAAGCGAATCTCTTTTCTCCACAGGGTGAAGGTGAGAGGTTGGGTCAAAAGCATTTCAGCCAAATAGAGCTTCCTGATTTTGATCCTTCCTAAGAGATAGGTCAGGCTTGTATCCTTCTCTCACTCTCTCCATCACTCTCTCTCTCTATATATCCCTGATATAATCAGAGTTCTTTAAAAATGTCATTAGTGTTAAATGACTTCATTATCTCTGAGCAGCACGCATGCATTTTTTCCTTACAGGTCCCTCTGCATTACCTAGATGGTGGAGATAGACCTTTTAAGTCAAATTTATCCTGGTTTGGAGCTTGTTTTTTTTTTTTTTATCGTCTCTAGATTAAGTCTTGAAATTGAATACATGAACCAGAGGAAGTAGGCGAGGCCAGGCCACTGCTCCTGCTCAGATCGGCACTGTTTAGGCTCAGATCATGGCGTCAGATCCATGTCCAGCTCCAGAAAACACAGACGTTCATTCATTCATTCATTCATTATCTACGGACACTTTTGAGCCAATCCACCTACCAACATGTGTTTTTGGACTGTGGGAGGAAACCGGAGCACCCGGAGGAAACCCACGCAGACACAGGGAGAACACACCACACTCCTCAAAGACAGTCACCCGGAGGAAACCCACGCAGACACAGGGAGAACACACCACACTCCTCACAGACAGTCACCCGAAGGAAACCCACGCAGACACAGGGAGAACACACCACACTCCTCACAGACAGTCACCCGGAGGAAACCCACGCAGACACAGGGAGAACACACCACACTCCTCACAGACAGTCACCCGGAGGAAACCCACGCAGACACAGGGAGAACACACCACACTCCTCACAGACAGTCACAGACAGACACTACCTGCTGCGCCACCGTGCTGCCCAACACAGACGTTGTCCTGCTTTATTTCTTTGTGAGTTACTTTTCTCTTGAGATTTGCACTGCTCATGTTCAGACTTGAACCATTTCATGCTCGTTCTTGCACATTCGGAGAAATGAATGTTCTCCTTCTAACCTGTGCCTGTTTGAAAATCTGTGTTAAATCTGCATGGAGTTGTGAGTGTGTTCGCACTGCCCTTCTGAACCAAAGAATATAAGAAGTTGCGGTAATAATCTAATTGCTAAAAATCTATATAGCCTTCTGATTGGCTATACAGTGAATTCAGCCACTTTAAGGTGACCCCTGCTGTAGAAACTGTGTGCCCACAGCTTGTGTAACCTCCAACGAGATTTGTTATAGCCTGGAACATAATGTGAGACTCTGAACCAGTTGCATGTGCTTTTAGGTCCCCATGCTCAGTGCTAAGAGTTTGGTAGAGGAGGTTAAATCCACTTATCACCTGTAATATTGGAACTACATTTCCCAACAAAGTGGTAGCGCTCCATCCAGTCACTGGGATGAGTTGAGGTCAAGAACCTTAGGGTTTTGTCTTGTTAAAGACTGATCTATTGCTGTACAAATGTGCAGAAAAGATGACCAAGAGTATGGTGTACTTGGATCAGTTTAACTATGTAACAATCACATTCCACTACATGTGTATATCTGAGGCGACATGATTCAGGTTGTCTTTCGCAGACTAATGGTTGTAATTCATATTCCATTGTTATTTCAAAGCAGACCTTTTGACTTTTTTGTATATAATCATGCAGTTAATAAGTGTCTGACAACCGTTATCATTGTCCTTTGTTTGCTGCAATGTGAGTAAGCATTATGATTGTGCATTGATTTGCATAAAGCTCTGACCCTCGCTGAGCCTTTCGGGCTGTTTAGATATCGCATGCTAATAAACTCATGCATAGCATATGCTAATGTATTCCCATGTTGCATATGGTAATACAGCCAGCCAAACTGTGTCAATGACCATTTAAGTGAATTGTAAATGGTTGTCAGCTTAATTTGTCTGGTGTCTCAGTAGCTTGGGGACGCTCGTATTCATCTTCCCCTTTCTTTTTACTACAATTATGAAAGTATTCTCATCCCTGACCTGATGAAGTAAGATCTCTTTTACACTCGACACATTTCTACATCCAGCCTTATACTGTGTGTATAATTTTAGAGCTTATGAGGGATATGTAGTTGATGGGTTTTCAAAATAAGGGTCATTACAATGTCAGGTGAATTCACACGTCAATTCCTACAGGGCACTGAACCACAAAAATGGCTTTTTATTTTCTCAGAGCCAGCTGCTGTGCCTTAATCTTCAGTCTTTATATCAGTCGGTAAAGTATGGTGGTTCTATTTAACAGCAAAAATTAATTCATAAATAAATAATAAATCAATTATAAATGTAGAGAGAGAGAGATGTTTCAGAGATGAGAGTGTGAAATTTAAACGTCATGTCAGATCGTTTTATCTCCAGCCTTTTCAACATCAGTAGCGTATTTTTCAAAGCCATTCCTGAAAACCACATTACATTTAAACTTGAGTACGTGTATTAATGTGCTGCATTGGTGCTCTCATGAAACAAGTAAAGAATGAAGGATCTCTTTTCAGCGAGAGGTGAAATAGTGTTTTTATGTTTATTCTGATGTATTTTGCGTTTTGTTTGGGGGCACAGTGGCATGGTAGTGATGTCACTGCTGCATAACTCCAGGGCCCCGGGGTCTGGGCGACTGGGTTTCCAGTCCTGGCCTTGATCACTATGTGGAGTGTGTTCTCCTCGTGTCTGCCACCCAGCCGCAAGGTTGCGTTTGTCAGTGTGCTTCCAGTGAAACCGATGCCAAACCCACTGTTTGGAAGCATCAGAAAGTGGAATAACAATATTTGTGGTGAAAAATCATGCTTCCTTAAGTGTATCTTGGATTTTACTTATTTGTATTGTTCAATATGGGCGGTGGCACAGCAGGTAGTGTCGCAGTCACACAGCTCCAGGGACCTGGAGGTTGTGGGTTCGAGTCCCGCTCTGGGTGACTGTCTCTGAGGGGTTGGTGTGTTCTCCCTGTGTCTGCGTGGGTTTCCTCCGGGTGCTCCGGTTTCTTCCCACAGTCCAAAAAAAAAAAAAACACACGTTGGTTGGTGGATTGGCGACTCAAAAGTGTCCATAGGTATGAATGTGTGTGTGTGTCTGTGTTGCCCTGTGAAGGACTGGCGCCCCCTCCAGGGTGTATTCCCGCCTTGCGTCCAATGATTCCAGGTAGGCTCTGGACCCACCACGACCCTGAACTGGATAAGGGTTACAGATAATGAATGAATGAATGTTTATCCTGATGTATTTTGCCTTATGTTTGGGGGCACAGTGGCATGATAGTGATGTCACTGCTGCATAACTCCAGGGCCTGGGGGTCTGGGGGACTGGGTTTCCGGTCCTGGCCTTGATCACTATGTGGAGTGTGTTCTCCTCGTGTCTGCCACCCAGCCGCAAGGTTGCGTTTGTCAGTGTGCTTCCAGTGAAACCGATGCCAAACCCACTGTTTGGAAGCATCAGAAAGTGGAATAACAATATTTGTGGTGAAAAATCATGCTTCCTTAAGTGTATCTTGGATTTTACTTATTGGTATTGTTCAATACAATCATAGTACACTTTCTCATGGCAGTTTTTAATGGATGCACTTGTGATTTTATTCCTAGATGTATAAAAGTGTATCGAGAAGCACTTTTACCATGTCACCCACCTCTATTATCAGCCCAGGAACAGGTTTAATTATAATTCTATTCCTGTGCTCGTAATCAGTGAATGTGCCTTTGAAAGGACAATGATGGAGTGTCTGCGTTGTGTACACTGTATCTGCAGGTTTACTAGTTGTCTGCTGTCAGCGTAGTGTGAATGTTTGCTGTGAGTCTTGTAGCACGGTCTCCACGGGGCGAAATGTATTGAATTATTCTGATATTGAGCGTCAGCCTGTCAAAGTAATTATAATGCATTATTAATGAACTGATAACTGCTAACTGCTGACTGATGAGTGTGTTTGTTGGGGTGGGTGGGGGATGTGTGCCTGGATGTTTGAGAAAGTGAGGGTGATTTACTTGATGCACTTGTAAGTGGAAACAATGTTTGAGCATCCGCATGTCATTTGAATCACATCATTGTGTTGAACCGTGCAGAAGTGTTTGCTGCTGTACACCGAGCGCATACATTATCTCAACCAATTGGAGCAATGATGCATCTGTTTATCATTCATACAGCTCAGATATAACATTAAAAATTTACATCGTTCATTTGTTCAACACAGATGCACTGTGGAGTTTTACAATTACAGACTGTGGTCTACTTCCACCCCTTCCACCATGTTCTTCAATGGTCATGGCCCCTTCATTCTCAGCACTGTGACACTGACATGGTGATTGTGTGTTAGGGTTTGTTGTTGTTTTATGAGTGGATCAGACACAGCAGTGCTGTTAGAGTTTTTAAACCCTTAAGCGTCAATGCTGGACTGAGAATTGTACACCAACAAAAAACCATGTAGTCATCGGTGTCCTGTGGGCAACATCCAGTGACCCATGATACACCCTTGATGCACGCCCAAAATACAAACTGTGCAGCAACAGATGAGCTACTGTCCCTGACTTTATATCTACATGGTAGGTGTGTCTAACACAGTGGAGAGTGGGTGGGCGCTGTGTTGAAATCTCCAGCAGCTCCTCTGTGTCTGATCCAGGTTCAGAATACGATTGTGGGTAACGATCATGCTGATTTCTTGATGCTTACGTCACTCGCAAATGTTTGTTGTGTACTGTAGCTAGTCCACATGACCACCATTTTAACCACCGTCACTGTCTCATGACAGTGGGAATTAAGCTTTACATTCCACTTGCAACACCACATTCGCAATTGCAATCTTTTTTTTGCTCATATGGTGAATCGCGTACAGTAGAGAGACTTTACACTTGTTATTGAGTGCAGTGGAACAGAGAATGATCATTTCACTCTTTTTATCCTCCCCAGCCCATAGGGAGCAGCTAGCATTGGATTCAAATTTCTTTCCATTGATTCTCATTTTCGTACGGTAACCACCCAGTGAAAAAGTTATATGCAGCACTCGCGGAGCTTAAATTTTGAACTCGCTCTTACATCATTCTGCTTTAGAAGCTCAGGGCTGATTCAGGGCTGCCACACTCGCGCTCGCTCCGTCTGAAGTCTCTCTGCCACTGTGCTGAAGAAAGGAGGTGATTAGGGCTACATTTGTTCCTGTTTGACTTGATTTTCTTGGAAGCTGATGGACAGCTTCTCTCCTTTGAGAACTCTCGAACTTGGAGAACAACCCGAGAAAAGGAAGAAAAAAGGTTCAAGATATCGCAGAAGAACAGGGAAGTTTTGGAAAAACAGGAGCATAAAAGTGTTTAAACACCTTGCAGGCTGAGGCTGGCTGTTGTGTCAGTGTTGGGAAAGCATACATCAGAAGACAAGCAGTTAGACATATTTCCAGTGTATAATGAAATGCATCTGAAAGAGCACACTTTCAATTTCAATTCTAGACTCTTTGATGGTTGTGTATTCCAAAGTTTGGATTGCACTTTCTCTATGATATACTTATTTTATTTACAGTAAAAATATTTGCAATGCGTGAAACATTCGTTCATTGTCTGTAACTGCTAATCCAGTTCAGGATCGCGGTGGGTCCGGAGCCTACCTGGAATCACTGGGCGCAAGGCGGGATCATGCCCTGGAGGGGGCGCCAGTCCTTCACAGGGCGACACATTCACACCTACAGACACTTTTGAGTCACCAATCCACCTACCAACGTGTGTTTTGGACCGTGGGAGGAAACCGGAGCACCCGGATGAAATGCACACCAGGAGAACACACCACACTCCTCAGAGACAGTCACCCGGAGGAAACCCATGCAGACACAGGGAGAACACATCACACTCCTCACAGACAGTCACCCGGAGGAAACACACGTAGACACAGAGAGAACACACCACACTTCTCACAGTCACCAGGAGGAAACCCACGCAGACACAGGGAGAACACACCACACTCCTCACAGAAAGTCACCCGGAGGAAACCCACGCAGACACAGGAAGAACACACCACACTCCTCACAGACAGTCACCCGGAGGAAACCCACGCAGACACGGGGAGAACACACCACACTCCTCACAGGAGGAGTCACCCGGAGGAAACCCACGCAGACACAGGGAGAACACCCCTCACAGACAGTCACCCGGAGCGGGAATTGAACCCACAACCTCCAGGCCACCTGGAGCTGTGTGACTGCGACACTACCTGCTGCACCACCGTGCTGCCCCAAATCAAATCATCTGGCCCAATGACCCCATATTAAATATACAGGCTAATAGAGCCATGCTAAATATGTGCAACTATATAAACTTATAAAAAAATAAAAAGACTAGTCGTATACTGAAATAATAGTCTTCAAAATGGTTGTGTATTAATTAAAAATAAATCCAAAATGTAAAAGTTAGGGTTAGGGCTAAAACACGGTTATAACATGTGATTGGACCCTATTTTATAGCAGTATCCCGACTCATATGTAAATCTAATTAGCCGTAACCATTTTTTATAATAATAATATTGCATCAGTGCCACTGAGGCAGTAGATGGGGTGTTTTAATGAAGAGGATTTCATTTCGGGGCTGCAGTGCTTCGAGGAGATGCTGACCATAGGCTGGGAATTGAGGTTCGATACAGCATAACTCTGAAGTGGGTCCTCAGTGAGATACCACTTTAAACCGCTCATTACCAAGGTATTGGATAGACCGCTGTAGTTTGCCTTGGGAACTGCATTACCCAAAAATCCAATTCTTTCTCCAACCCTCTCACCCTGGTTATTGTAGAGGACTCTGTCATGCGCCTTGTTTTGCCAGCAGATTGTAGATGTAGTTAGAGTTGTAATGAATTTGCTGCTTCGTTTTCCCTCTGAGATGTGGGAGGATTAATTGTAGCGCTTATTGGGCTACTGGAGGAGCTTTAAATGCTCCTCATTAGAGAGCTCTACCACTCCTTAAGAGCAAAGCAGCTCTCTTTGTATTGCTTGTTTCTTTTCTTCATCTGTTGTAGGGACCCCTTCATGTGTGTTTGTAAGCAGGGGGGCTAAATGAACTTTGAAAAATTGTTCTGATGTGGGAGGCTTTCAAGTAGCGCTGTTTCCGTTAAGTGAGCTCATGCTGGTTCTCTTTGGGTGTGTGTGTGTGTGTGTGTGTTTGTGGATACTTCACTGTGTACAAGTCAGAGGCCACCCTTCATTTATATAACTTCCTGTCAAAGCACCCATTAAGTGCTAAGTTATAAATTCTTAAAAAGACATTTCTGAGGAAATTAGGTATAGGATAATCCACTTGCTGAAGGGGAAAGTCAAAAGAAAATAAGTGGGCAAAAGCAGGCGATTCAGGAGGCCATTACTCAGGGGCTCCAGAGCGCGACTGTCTAAAATGGAGAGAATACTGGGAAATAAAAGAGAAAGCCATTACCAGAGAAAGCAAGTGGTCAAAACAGAAAATATTTATGTAATATTCAACAAAATAGCTTCTGGTGTTCTCAGAACAAAGGATCAAGAACCCAGACTTCAAAATCTATGACTGTGACAAAATGTAACCAACTAATATGACTGAACTTGGGAGGTTTCATTACTGAGGATTCTAAGTGATTTTCATTGACACATAATGTCACTGGTGAGATGCACTGAATTCTGCCCCTTGTGGAGCATTCATTCATTCATTCATTCATTATCTGTAAGCGCTTATCCAGTTCAGGGTCGCGGTGGGTCCAGAGCCTACCTGGAATCATTGGGCGCAAGGCGGGAATACACCCTGGAGGGGGCGCCAGTCCTTCACAGGGCAACACAGACACACACATTCACTCACACACTCACACCTACGGACACTTTTGAGTCACCAATCCACCTACCAACGTGTGTTTTTGGACTGTGGGAGGAAACCAGAGCACCCGGAGGAAACCCACGCAGACACGGGGAGAACACACCACACTCCTCACAGACAGTCACCCGGAGGAAACCCACGCAGACACAGCAAGAACACACCACACTCCTCACAGACAGTCACCAGGAGAAAACCCACGCAGACACAGGGAGAACACACCACACTCCTCACAGACAGTCACCCGGAGCAGGAATCGAACCCACAACCACCAGGTCCCTGGAGCTGTGTGACTGCGACACTAACCTGCTGCGTCACCGTGCCGCCCCCTTGTGGACCAGTTAGTTGCTAAACATTTCTGAATGCGAGTGAGTGAGTTACAGCCAGTTCCATCCGAGTGAGTGTGGCACGGTGTGTCACACAGCTCCAGGGACCCGGGGTTGTGGGTTCAGGCCCTGCTCTGGGTGACTGTCTGTGAGGAGTTTGGTGTGTTGTCCCTGTGTCCACATCGGTGTCCTCTGGATGCTACAGTTTCGTCCCACGGTGCGAAAAACACACGTTGGCAGGTAGATTGGCGACTCAGTGTGTGGGTCGCCCTGTGAAGAACTGGCGCCCCCTCCAGGGTGTGTTCCCGATTTGGGCCCAGTGATTTCGGGTAGGCTCTGGACCTTCATTACTTCAATCTTCTGAAGTTCACCCACATTGCTCCACTGCTGCACTCCCTTCACTGGCTTCCTGTAGCCACCCACATCAGGTTTAAAACTCTAATGCTTGTCTACAAGCCAAGAACAGTACCAGCCCCTCCCTGCCTTATGGCAACGGTCAAGAGTCGGGCTGCCCCTCGAATCCTTCAAACTTCAAGTACAGCTCAACTTGACCCGCCCTGTGTCAAGACACATGGAAGACTAGCGTCACATGGGACTCCTATCAATCCTGGCGCCCAGATGGTGGAACGAACTTCCACTGCCTGTATGAACATCAAAAGCAGTCTTCAAAAACCCATTTCTTTGTGGCCCACTTAAGTGTGCACTAATCTAAGTGCACACCAAAACAGAGTGTATTGCACTTATACTGCTCTTAACTCCTTTCTTTCCAGGACTGAGCACTGAGTAGATGCTGTATATTGCACTCACTATGTTTTGTTCTTTCTAGGTATCAGCACTGGCCCTTGTTCTGGCAGCATTTGAGCTCAAGGGGAGATTGGACCCAAACCTATATGCACTAGCTAGGATATATATTCTGCCTGAACGCTAAGCACTTTTCTAAGTCGCTCTGGATAAGAGGGTCTGCTAAATCCTGTAAAGATAAATGGAAACGTATTAGTGGATTCCTGATAGAGAACTGTCTAATGAAACAGAGCTGAGATGATGAACACTAATATATTCAAGTCATTATTTTTACAGTTATAATTCTGCCAAAACATTGGAAAGATTCATATAACATATGTATATCAAACAGAGTTAAAATAAAATAAAGTACTCAGTCTTATTGCTGTCTTGTAATGGGGTTTAACTCTGTAAGAAGTGCTTGGCTCTTCCTCAGATCTTTATGTCGCTGGTGTTCTCTTTATATCTCTGGAAATTCTCTAGGGCCCATTACCCTTGCTGCATGAATTTATACTCTAGTGAAATGTAACCACAGTGAGTTTGTCTCTGGATGTAACTAGCAGGTCAATTAAAGACATGAAATAAAAACACACACACACAAACCCCTAAGGATAATACTGCACAGCGAATACACCTACTGAAAGCACTCAGAGGAAACCCCTGCAGACACTGGGAAAACACACTTCACAGACAGTCACCCCCAGATCCTGAATAACCCTAGTTGGTTAACCGTTCTTTTACATGCCACACCCAGCATCGGTTTGGGTGGAGCTGCCCTGGCAAATCGGGGATGTAGTAAAGTGGCAGCCCGACTCTTGACCGTTGCCATAAGGCAGGCATTCGAGTTTTAAACCTGATGTGGGCATCTACAGGAAGCCAGAGTGCAGCAGTGGAGCAATGTGGGTAAATTTCAGAAGATTTAAGTAATGAAGGTCCGGAGCCTACCGGAAATCACTGGGTGCAAAGCGGGAACACACGCTAGAGGGGGCGCCAGTTCTTCAGAGGGCGACACACACTCACACACACACTTATGGACACTCTGAGACAGAGTAGCAGTAGACAGAGGAAAAAGCACTGAGCTCTCTAAGATTGAGAGAGCTAAAGAATTCAGGACTGAAAAATCCCTCAGAGTGTGTGTTCGGTCAGCCAGCTGAAAAGCATTGTTTTGTTTTTCATTAGCCGGGGGACTGAAACGTGTCTTGTGAGGTTACCGTTATGAGTCGTGTTTTATAAAATAAAAGAAAAACATGTCTACTGCTTCTTCAAACCCTGTCCTCTGTGTTCGGTTTCTCCCAGTGAAGCACATAGAGTGCTACTACTTTTTATTTGTTTTTTTATTTTTAAAAAAATCTAATCTGGGGCTGTGAAGACAGTCTTGTTTTTCCCCTGAGACAAGATCAAGCTGACCAAAACACTAACACCTCTTCCTGCAGCTCTCTGTGTCATCCGGCAGCCAAAGGTGTCAACAGGAGAGACTACAGTGCCCGGGTCTGGGTCCATGAGCTGGAATAGCTACCACTGTTGGATTAATAGAAGAACCTAACCCTTCTCCAGTCCTATAAGTCAACTCTCAGGTTCTTAAAATGTCACCCTGCACATTTTAATCATTGTCCACATTGCAGAATTGTAAAGGCAAGTTGTTTATTTATTTATTTGTGACCTGATATTGATGCTTACCTGAGGATTGCATCATGGTAATCCTCTGAGATCATCTTTACCTTTATATGGTCATCCCTGACACCATTTTTGCATACATCCTATACAGCTCCCGTTTCCTTTCAGCAGAGTATCGTAAGTATAGGTTTCATGTGTCCACATGGATGCTCCTGAATCTCTCATGTTACTCCACAGATGCATTCCCTCCACTGGCTATTGATGTTCACCTACAAAGCCACGATTGGACCAGAACCTCCTTACATGACGGCAATGGTCAACATCTGATCCCTGTCTCAAGTGCTTCGAGCTTCAAGTACAGCTCGGCTGGAACGGTCATCCTTCAAGTTGCATGGGAGACAAGCATTGAGACTTTCCTATGTCCTGGCTCTGAGATGGTGGAACTGGCATTCATGATCCAAACAGCAGTGTCACTCTGAATAAGTCTCTCTGCGTGGGTTTCCTCTGAGTGCTCTGGTTTCCTCCCACAATCCAAAAACACATGCTTGTAGGTGGATTGGCTGTAGTACATTTCCCATAGGTGTGAGTGTCTGAGTCTTGGCATTAGGTGCCCGGTCCAGGGAGGCTCTGGGTACACCATGACCCTGACTAGGATAATGCACTTACAGAAGATGAATGAATGAATTCATTTACCAGGAAACTCGAGGCCTTCCCTGATGTTATAATGCTATCAGAAAATGCTAACAGTCATGGTCCTATCATTTGTGATGTTCGAAGCTGGTTGAGTACTCACTGATTGGATAAATGAGCTCCTGTGGATTGTTGTGATGTGTGGATCGTGTCTGTGAGTTAAAACATTCATGGTTGTGATGTTAAAAATACAAATTGTGAGCTTAGGGTTAACATAACTGCAAAGAGACGTTTTGCCAAATTTAAGGGTTAGGCTCAATGTACAGCATTTATTCTGATGCTGTTCTACACAACACTGTGGAGCTTTGCTGGCACTCCTCTGGATGTCATGTGGAGAGACGACAACCCCATATTCCAGGAGCAAATACCACGTCTTGACCTTTTGTTAGCTCTCTCATGCATGGACTAATGATGCAGTGATGTAATGGCCAAGAAACAACCAAGCGACCGATTGTCTTTTCCAAAGCGCTGTAGGGCTCCCGTAAGTGGTGAAGTTTGTATAGAAGTTCTTACAGTTTAATAATAGCAGAGTGCGCTTTTTATCAGCGTAATCATTGTTTCATTTCACATCCAGAGTGCGGGAAAACAAAACCAGTGTGACAAAAACAGAGTCATTCTCCAATTATTCACACTGTAGACAAACGAACAAAGGAACTGATAAGAAAATAAACTATTCCTTCTGAAGATTTTGTTCTGACAGTAGAAAGAAAATATAAAAATGCTGGGTACGGAGCAGAGCAATGTGTGTGGGTATGGTCCATTATGCTGTAATTGTCATATTTAAAAAGGAAAAAAATAAAACAATATTTCCCTCATGATTCAGCCCTGAGATTTTTTTTTAGTTATGGCAGCCTTGAAGGCTTTTAGTTGAAATGATACAGACGCACTCTCTCTTCTGGGGTTTGTAAAAGCAGTGGTCTTCTTTGTGATGAACTGCTTTGTGAGAGCCAGTATGCTCCACTGCCTGAGGTCTATATTCATATCCCCAACTGTAGCTGGAATTATATTTGTGAAGAAGTTCCTGATAAGGAAGAAAGGACAGAAACTCGTTTGGCCTTGGTTGAGCCCGGCTTGGAGGCCACAGTTTGTTGCTGAATCTGTCTCTTTACCACAAAGTAACCCAGGGGTCAGAGGTAGAGGAAAACATGGAGTTTGTCAGTTTGTTCATAGATCATATCAGTCAGCAGATGGGGATAAGCTGTGCTGTTATTATAACGACTATGGAGGCCTGTGGCCGTTTGACTGGTTAAAAATAGCATCCCAGCATGCACTACATGAAAGGAGGCCAAGGGCTAACAACCAGGCCCTTGCAGGACTCCGGAGACAAATGAATCAAGCTCGAAGGGCTTGAACCGCGTGTGAACTTTTTGCCTTACGTGGCACTTTGCCGATGTGTTTCTTCAGCCTTCCTTCTTCCGTCTTCAGTAGAGCTCTCCCAGGGCAAACCGTGATACTGCGATGCTGCGCTGATCGTGTCCAAAACACCAGCGAGCGGAGAACAGACTTCTGCAGGCTCTTTTAAAGGCCTTTTTTATAATGATGAGATTTTGAGCAGCCGGTCTTGCTAAAGACTCGGGATAAAGTATAGCGCTCGCCCACGCTCTGTTAGGCCAAGCTTCTACAAGTCTCAGAAGAATATTAGCCAGCAGCCTTTCCATAGGCAGGAACCTCATGAGCTGATGGCGCTGTAATGGCTTTTTCATACCTCATGAGTTTTAGCAGCGTGCGCTCTGAAACACCTCGCTACTGAGAGCACAGACTTCAGAGACTGGACCAAGGAGAAAAACCTGCTTATGCAGACTTTATGTGCTCTATAAATAGACACATGGCTAATTAGGAATGAAAGCTAATTTTAGTTAGCATTAAACACATGGGATCTGGCTTGCTGGGGCAGTGCTTTTTGACACTTTTAGCCAAAAAATGTGGTTTGTCATTTGTTTGTAAAGGTTTTGGTGTCATATACAGCCACGTGTTAACAGCATAAGAGGTTCTACAACATGGAGAAGAACCGTTTCATCTAATGGTGATGAATCTAGTGGCGCAGCAGGTAGGTGTCGCAGTCACACAGCTCCAGAGACCTGGAGGTTGTGGGTTCGATTCCCGCTCCGGGTGACTGTCTGTGAGGAGTTGGTGTGTTCTCCCCGTGTCTGCGTGGGTTTCCTCCTGTCCAAAAACACACGCTGGTAGGTGGATTGGCGACTCAAAAGTGTGTGTGTGTGTGTCTGTGTTGCCCTGTGAAGGACTGGCGCCCCCTCCAGGGTGTATTCCTGCCTTGCGCCCAATGATTCCAGGTAGGCTCTGGACCCCCCGCGACCCTAAATTGGATAAGCGGTTACAGATAATGAATGGATGGATGGATGATTTATAGTTATGCTGCAATCACTAAACCAGCTTGTCCACTGGTGGCACTGTTTCACTAAAATTTCACAACCCCCCTGTTATTATTTACCTGAAGAAGAATCACAGAAACAGTGCTGTAAACGGTCGTGGGAGAACATTAGGAGACAACTCTGCATCTTCTAAGTATTTAGAGTTTAGAGTTAGGCTTAGGGTTGTGATTAGGTTTAGGTTTAGGTTTATGGTCAGGATTAGAGTTAGGGTTAGGGACAGGGGTAAGGATGTTGCTCCACTTTGTATGTGTAGGTATCAGCAATTCACATGTATATCCATGAATGACAAACTATACTTTATACACACTGTATGAATGGGGGCGGCACGGTGGCGCAGCAGGTAGTGCCGCAATCACACAGCTCCAGGGGTCTAGAGGTTGTAGGTTCGATTCCCACTCTGGGTGACCCTCTGTGAGGAGTGTGGTGTATTCTCCCTGTGTCTGCATGGGTTTCCTCCGGGTGACTGTCTGTGAGGAGTGTGGTGTGTTCTCCCTGTGTCTGTGTGGGTTTCCTCCGGGTGACTGTCTGTGAGGAGTGTGGTGTGTTCTCCCTGTGTCTGTGTGGGTTTCCTCCGGGTGACTGTCTGTGAGGAGTGGGGTGTGTTCTCCCTGTGTCTGCGTGGGTTTCCTCCGGGTGACTGTCTGTGAGGAGTGGGGTGTGTTCTCCCTGTGTCTGCGTGGGTTTCCTTCGGGTGACTGTCTGTGAGGAGTGGGGTGTGTTCTCCCTGTGTCTGCGTGGGTTTCCTCCGGGTGACTGTCTGTGAGGAGTGTGGTGTGCAACCCTGAATTGGATAAGCACTTACAGATAATGAATGAATGTGTGAATGGGAATGTTATTTCGTGTGAGGGAGATAGTCCTTTGTAATGTAAGAGTCTTAAATTGGCCCAGAACTCTTACATTATATAAAAATCTTTTTATGACTTCATATCCCCACATTTTCTTTTTCAAACACGTTCTTTAAGCAGACATGAGTTTAATTATTGTTATTACATTTTCTAAAAGATGTCTATTTAAAAGCACCCCTCTTCAAAAACTGATTCATGAACCTCTACGTTGAGCTGCCAAGGCCAGAGAAACTTAGCTGTGATGTTCACTCTTCTAAACACTAGGCTACTTTGTTATCCATAACTTACTGAAGAGAGATGAAGAAGAGATGCTCAGTTGAAAGTGCACTCTGTAAACCTTCGGAAGATTCAGTTGTCTTTTAGGAAACCTCAAGTAATAATTTCTTACCCGTGAGGGTTGGGGTTAGTTATTAAGGAGTGTTTGTTTTCTGAAAGAAAACTGAATGTGATGAACTTTGGTTTGACTGACTGATCTGTTATAAGATTAGACATCTATAGAAGTAGAGTGCGGAAGAACAAATATTAGTCTTTCATTGGCACAGTGTATGCCTTTTGCCCACCCACCGCCTCTCCCTCAGGTGCTGGGCTGTTTAACTTGTTTAAGAATAATCCAAATTTAGAAGCTTCAACCTTAGTATTCTCTTTATCTTATTCTTAATGTAGGCCCCAACTTTCTGAAGGTTATTTCCATCACACCATACCTGCAGACAATGGGACTATGGACCCCAGGCACTCGGTGCGCCAGCGTGGGGTGGGCTCACAGCTCAATTCAGTTTTAATTTGGGTGCTATGAGGTGATTTAATAATAGATTTAAATAGTGCATTACAAGTTTATTTATATAATCTTTTTTTATCAAATTAATCATTTAATTATCCCTAAGAAATTGGAGTTATCTCTTTAGTAAGTTCATATTAAAGCCTGTTTTTAAATGTTTGGTTATTACACCACAGGTTCACATCTGCCCCTTTCCACTGAGTGTAAACTTCAAGATGGAAAACTGGACAAAGTTTTGTACTTTTGGTGAACTGTGATTGATTGATTTGAAAAGTAGCATCACTGGCCCTTCGTATTTGTTAGGGCTTGGATCCTGGACCCCTGCCTCTATCAAAAGTGGGTTGGGACACTCAAGTACATTATGTAGTATTGGCATATTACTTTTGCACATTCTTCTGTAAACTATTATGATGCCTATTACAATGAAAAGCTGCAAAATGTTGTAGTACTGCATTGTTTAGGGAACGATAACACGTACACGTTCAGCACAGGCACAGCCGTCATAGGCCGACCTACAGAGCACACGCTCTGACAGCATGTGCTGGATAAAGGCTGGGGGATGTGTGGTGGGAAAAAAAAGGTGGGAGGCTACAGCATCGTGTGCATACACATCATTTGCCTTGATTCAATGTACTGCTTGCTGGGTGGCAAATTCAAGGTCTATGTTCATGGACACAGGTATGGACCCTAGGAAACTGGGCGTGAAACCGGAAGATTGCCGGTTTTGGTCATGACTGAAGTGCCCTTGAGCAAGGCACCAAAGCCCCAACCACTCCCGGGGCGCCGTGGCTAGGGCTGCCCACCGCTCTGGCATGTGTGCTCACTGCCCCCTAGTGTTCACTAGTGTGTGTGTAAATGTGTGTTTTCACTGCACGGATTGACTCAAATGTGGAGAACAAATTCATGCATATATTAAAGCAACAGGTCCTATTTTTATGTTAAAATCACAGCTTCAAAATCATTTTGATGCTCCTCTGAACTGTAATAGTGGAGAACTGAGCCTCAGTCGTTGCTACTCCAAGCTCAGCACTGCAGAAAATGCGCTAGGTAACAGAAGTAGCACATCGTTACTCCCTCCCCCCCTGCCCCTTGACTTCAGGACAGTGCTGTAAAAGTGAATTACACTCAGAAACTGTAAGGAAAGCCCAGGAGCAAAAACCACCAAAGCTTACAGAGTGTTCTTTAAGGTGGTTTTGGTGGGTTTTGGTTTGAAAGTGAGCCAAGCTGAGTGATGTTTTGGTTCTCTCAGGGTCTGATGGACTGATCTCTTATAGCTCTGTAGACCTGCACGTCTAGAAATAGTGCCTTGGTAGAGTAGCGTCAATCTGTGATTGAACAGAACTGAAGTAAAGCTGGCAGCAGGAGGGTTTGGATGATGTCTGTATTCTGAAGAAAATAAACATTGCTAACATAAGCTAAGAGTGAAAGAAAGATGGGATCACCTAGGCTACAGCAACCTCAGTTTAACGCTGACGTAGAGCAGATGTCAAGCTGAGAGACCTCTGAGGCAGCCCCCCAGTGCAAAGGCTGGTGCACTGTTGACTTTGACCCAGTGGAATACCAATGAGGGCGGGGTCAGACAGAGGTTAAAAACAGTTTCTCTCTCTCTGGGCCATAGGAGCTCTGCTGAGGGAATTTTAATTTCGAGAGCATGCCATTAAAGTTTCATTTATCCCCCACCCTCCTTAACGTTTACTTTATGAAAGGAAAGTTTTACTGTCCTTCAGCATGAGAAGAAAGACGTGTAGAGTGGAGAGAGTGCGCTGGGTGTTTATAGTGTGCCTCTCTGTTCTCACTCATATTGTTTCACAGTGATTGATCGTCTCGGGTTACGTTTCATCCTCTGACCTTCGCAGCCAGGGCTGTTGCCTGTGCTCACACACACACTCACACACACCCACACACAAACACACACACATTCAGGCTATCACTCTTTGTTTGAGTTCCTTACTGTCGTATCTCTTTCTTGCTTTCTTCCGGTTTCTGCCTCTCTCCTCTGTCATTTTCCATTTCTCTCGTTCAGTCTCATTCTCTTTCTTTCTCTCTTCCTTTTATCAGCGTCTTTCACCTTTTCTCTGTTTTCCACATCTTGCCCCTGTCTCTGTCTTATTTCTTTCTTTCTCTCGCGTATACTCCTTCTATTGCTCCTTTTGTCTTTGTGGTTTATCAGCCTTTCTCTCTCTTCTCTCTCTCTCTCTCTCTCTCTCTCTCTCTCTGTCTCTCTCTCTCTCTCTGTCTCTCTCTCTCTCTCACTCTCACTCTCTCTTTCTCTCTCTCTCTTTCTCTCTCTCTCTCTCTCTCTCTCTCTCTCTCTCTCTCTCTCTCTCTTCTCTCTCTCTCTCACTCTCTCCTTTCTCTCTCTCTCTTTCACTCTCTCTCTCTCTCTCACTCTCTCTTTCACTCTCTCTTTCTCTCTCTCTCTCTCTCTCGCTCTCTCTCTCTCGCTCTCTATCTCTCTCTCTCTCTCTCTCTCTTCTCTTCTCTCTCTCTCTTCACTCACTCTCTCTCTCTCACTCTCTCTTCCTCTCTCTCTCTTTCTCCTCTCTCTCTCTCTCTCGCTCTCTCTCTCTCGCTCTCTCTCTCTCTCTCTCCTCTCTCTCTCTCTCTCTCTCTCTCTCTCTCTCATTTCAATCACGTTCACTCACTCATATTTTTTCCTGATCTCAGATTTTTGAGTCTTATTCTCTCATTTCTCACCTTTGTTTCTTTCTAATTTCTTTTTTGGCCGCTCTCCAGAAATGACCCACCTTTTTCACTCTGCATGACCCCTATTTGTGAGAGTTGACCTCTGCACCAGTGCCTCCCTGGGTTTCTGTTTAACTCCCATTAAGGCATTCTTTTCTGGGCCTCCTGGTTCTGGTGCACAGCTTTAGTTGCAGGTGTGTGTTGGGTCTGTGCTGATGTTATCTGCTCAATTCTGCATCACAAACACCACTGCAACTCATCCCAAAGGAACTGGACGGAGTTCCATGACTCCAGAGACACAGGGGGGTTATATCCCTCTGTGAGCCCCAGGGGTCGTCTATAGGTGCACCTTAAAATATTTGACTTTACTCATTATAAGTGTGTCCACAAACTTTCGGACACATAATGTGTAAATCACCAGACACTAGTGAGCTGTGATGAGAAGGAACGGTGGAGGGAGTCCATCGGGAAAGCTGCTTGTAATTAGAAAAATATACTCATCAAAATAATGCTTATCAGCACCTGTTGGGTTTACTAATTAAACATATACATACTTTAATGATCATATGTGCATATATTTTCATCTGTTTGGACTAGATTACTTCTGTAAAGACACCTGATGGCAGTGTTTCTGAAAAAGCTATCCTCAAATGCAAATTCCGAAGCATATTACACGCTTAATTCAGCTGTTGAAGGCTGTGGTAATGAGCCGACGAGTTCAGTAATGTGTGTACATGCAGGGAGGAACACTGGTGTGTGTGTGTGTGTGTGCTGCAGCGCTGCTGCTGAGGCTGAAATAGGGGGAAAAAATGCTACGGCTTCAGTTTAAACCTTAGGTTTCAGATTTTTTTTACATTTTCCTGTGAATTCTAAAAGAGTGCTCTGGGTTTCCCTTAATACAGGAGGTAGTGAATGGGTTAAAATTAAATAATAAAAATAAGAATAAAATACACCATCCATTCATCCATTAGTCCATCCATGCGTTCATTCATTCATCTGTAACTGATTCATCCTGATCAGAGCCTCTCTGTAACCAATGAGGGAAAGTTAGGAACACACTTGGGACAGGGCATTGGTCATAGACAGGGCAACACACACACACACCACACACACACACACACACACACAAAACATCAAGTCAATCCAAAACCTACAATCACCCAGTCACTCACACACTCACACCTGTGAACAGTTCCACACACTCACCCAGTCACTCACACACTCACACCTCTGGACAAATTCACACACTCATCCCAGTCACTCACACACTCACACATGTGGGCAGTTCCACACACTCACCCAGTCACTCACACACTCACACCTGTGGACAGTCTCTCACACACACATCTGTGGACAGTCTCACACACTTACCCAGTCACTCACACACTCACATTTGGGCAGTTTCACACACTCACCCCAGTCACTCACACACTCACACCTGTGGACAGTCGCACACATTCACTCACACACTCAGACCTGTGGACAGTCTCTCACACTCACCCATTCACTTACACACTCACACTCGTGAACAATTTCACACACTCACCCCATTCACTCACCCAGTCACTCACACCTGTGGGCAGTCTCACACACTCACCCAGTCATTCACACACACACACCTGTGGACAGTC
Organism: Hoplias malabaricus; assembly: GCF_029633855.1. Classification (NCBI taxonomy): domain Eukaryota; kingdom Metazoa; phylum Chordata; class Actinopteri; order Characiformes; family Erythrinidae; genus Hoplias; species Hoplias malabaricus. The sequence goes on from NC_089807.1 coordinate 39,595,480, forward strand.
TCACACACTCACCCAGTCACTCACACACTCACACCTGTGGACAGTCTCACACACTCACCCCAGTCACTCACACACTCACACCTGTGGAACAGTCCTCACCACACTCACGCAGTCATTCACACACACACACACACCTGTGGACAGTCTCACACACTCACCCAGTCACTCACACACTCACACCTGTGGACAGTCTCACACACTCACCCAGTCATTCACACACTCACACCTGTGGACAGTCTCACACACTCACCCATTCATTCACACACTCACACCTGTGGACAGTCTCACACACTCACCCAGTCACTCACACACTCACACCTGTGGATAGTCTCACACACTCACCCAGTCACTCACACACTCACCCAGTCACTCACACACTCACACCTGTGGACAGTCTCACACACTCACCCAGTCACTCACACACTCACACCTGTGGACAGTCTCACACACTCACCCAGTCACTCACACCTGTGGACAGTCACATTCACTCAGTCCACTCACACACTCAGACCTGTGGACAGTCTCTCACACTCACCCATTCACTTACACACTCACACCCGTGAACAATTTCACACACTCACCCATTCACTCACCCAGTCACTCACACCTGTGGGCAGTCTCACACACTCACCCAGTCACTCACACACTCACACCTGTGGACAGTCTCACACAGTCACCCAGTCACTCACACACTCACACCTGTGGACAGTCCTCACACACTCACCCCATTCATTCACACACTCACACCTGTGGACAGTCTCACACACTCACCCAGTCCACTCACACACTCACACCTGTGGATAGTCTCACACACTCACCCAGTCACTCACACACTCACCCCAGTCACTCACACACTCACACCTGTGGACAGTCTCACACACTCTCCCAGTCACTCACTCACTCACACCTGTGGACAGTCCTCTCACACACACATCTGTGGACAGTCTCACACACTTACCCAGATCACACACTCACATTTGGGCAGTTTCACACACTCACCCAGTCACTCACACACTCACACCTGTGGACAGTCTCACACATTCACTCACACACTCAGACCTGTGGGACAGTCTCTCACACTCACCCATTCACTTACACACTCACAACCCGTGAAACAATTTCACACACTCACCCATTCACTCACCCAGTCACTCACACCTGTGGGCAGTCTCACACACTCACCCAGTCATTCACACACACACACCTGTGGACAGTCTCACACACTCACCCAGTCACTCACACACTCACACCTGTGGACAGTCTCACACACTCACCCAGTCACTCACACACTCACACCTGTGGACAGTCTCACACACTCACGCAGTCATTCACACACACACACACACCTGTGGACAGTCTCACACACTCACCCAGTCACTCACACACTCACACCTGTGGACAGTCTCACACACTCACCCAGTCATTCACACACTCACACCTGTGGACAGTCTCACACACTCACCCATTCATTCACACACTCACACCTGTGGACAGTCTCACACACTCCACCCAGTCACTCACACACTCACACCTGTGGATAGTCTCACACACTCACCCAGTCACTCACACACTCACCCAGTCACTCACACACTCACACCTGTGGACAGTCTCACACACTCACCCAGTCACTCACACACTCACACCTGTGGACAGTCTCACACACTCACCCAGTCACTCACACCTGTGGACAGTCACATTCACTCAGTCACTCACACACTCAGACCTGTGGACAGTCTCTCACACTCACCCATTCACTTACACACTCACACCCGTGAACAATTTCACACACTCACCCATTCACTCACCCAGTCACTCACACCTGTGGGCAGTCTCACACACTCACCCAGTCACTCACACACTCACACCTGTGGACAGTCTCACACAGTCACCCAGTCACTCACACACTCACACCTGTGGACAGTCTCACACACTCACCCATTCATTCACACACTCACACCTGTGGACAGTCTCACACACTCACCCAGTCACTCACACACTCACACCTGTGGATAGTCTCACACACTCACCCCAGTCACTCACACACTCACCCAGTCACTCACACACTCACACCTGTGGACAGTCTCACACACTCACCCAGTCACTCACACACTCACACCTGTGGACAGTCTCACACACTCACCCAGTCACTCACACCTGTGGACAGTCACATTCACTCAGTCACTCACACACTCAGACCTGTGGACAGTCTCTCACACTCACCCATTCACTTACACACTCACACCCCGTGAACAATTTCACACACTCACCCATTCACTCACCCAGTCACTCACACCTGTGGGCAGTCTCACACACTCACCCAGTCACTCACACACTCACACCTGTGGACAGTCTCACACAGTCACCCAGTCACTCACACACTCACACCTGTGGACAGTCTCACACACTCACGCAGTCATTCACACACACACACACACACCTGTGGACAGTCTCACACACTCACCCAGTCACTCACACACTCACACCTGTGGACAGTCACACACACTCACCCAGTCATTCACACACTCACACCTGTGGACAGTCTCACACACTCACCCATTCATTCACACACTCACACCTGTGGACAGTCTCACACACTCACCCATTCATTCACACACTCACACCTGTGGACAGTCTCACACACTCACCCAGTCACTCACACACTCACACCTGTGGATAGTCTCACACACTCACCCAGTCACTCACACACTCACCCAGTCACTCACACACTCACACCTGTGGACAGTCTCACACACTCACCCAGTCACTCACACACTCACACCTGTGGACAGTCTCACACACTCACCCAGTCACTCACACCTGTGGACAGTCTCACACTCAGTCACTCACACACTCAGACCTGTGGACAGTCTCACACACTCACCTATTCACTTACACACTCACACCCATGAACAGTTTCACACACTCACCCATTCACTCACCCAGTCACTCACACCTGTGGACAGTCTCACACACTCACCCAGTCACTCACACACTCACACCTGTGGACAGCTTCACACACTCACCCAGTCACTCGCACACTCACACCTGTGGACAGGTTCACACACTCACCCAGTCACTCACACACACACACCTGTGGACAGATTCACACACTCACCCAGTCACTCACACATAATTTCACAGAGGCACTCAAATGTGTATTTAAAATGGTTTGTGGGAGGAAACCCACACAAATACAGGGAGAATACTCCACCCTCCTCAAGCATAAAAATGTGTTAAACCCCTCACTCTGCTTGCTTCTAGCTGCTGTTTGCTGGGACTGAAGATTTAATGGAATCCCGTTGGTGCTTCTGTATCTCGCTTTAATGCTTTTCCCGTCAGGAATCGTTGTGAAATATTGCCAATATGTTTTGCAGCTCTGTATTGATTTACATGTGTAATTTGCAGAAATCCCCCAGATGTTTCATTCGCAATATGCAGGGATATTGACATTGTACTTAGCTCAGTAAACTGTTTAGATTTTTCCAGCAGGCAAAATTAAAAGCCAGCAGCATCTCACAACTTCATTAGAGTAATTATTAATTAGAAACTCCTCTCCCAGGAGTGAAAACTAAATAACTGACTACAGCCGTGCATGATGCAACACAGTCTTAAGTTTCATTATGAAGTTGGGGGAATATTTGCATAGAGGGTTTACACTGTTGACACACACACACACACACACACACACACACAAGTTCTGTTCAAAAGACCATTGAGCAAAGAACAAACTGAGGACAAAACAATTCATGTTTGTATTCATGCAGTGTGGGGACAAAGACTTTCATTCATTTTGTGAAGACTAACCCTTATTTGATCTGTTAGTGCTAGTAGCCTAACCCTAAGCTTAACCCTAATCCCAATCCTATCCCTGATTTAGCTTTAGCCTTAAAGAGGTCTACAGCATTTAATGACTTATGTTGATTTGAGAATGACTGGAAATCAGCATACAGAAATTTATTTGGAGCAGAAATATATATATATACAGGGTGGGCCATTTATATGGATACACCTTAATAAAATGGTTAGTGATATTAACTTCCTGTTTGTGGCACTTTAGTATATCGGAGGGGAGAAAATTTTCAAGATGGGTGGTGACCATGGCGGCCATTTTGAAGTCGGCCATTTTGGATTTTGTATTTTGGCCAACTTTTCTTTTTTCAATGGGAAGAGGGTCATGTGACACATCAAACTTATTGTGAATTTCACAAGAAAAACAATGGTGTGCTTGGTTTTAACATTTGAACATTCTTTCATGAGTTATTTACAAGTTTATACATATATATCTTATATATATATATATATATATATATATATATATATATATATATATATAAGATGCTGCTATATTTTTGTATGTGTTCTAGAGTGGAACTAGCATTTTCCTACTACCTCTATAGTAGAGTTATTAAATACATTCAACTGAATGCTAAACTATGTGCATCTCCCCTGACACTTCTGCTCTCTGTTAAGAATGAGGTATTTCTTAGAAGTCAGTTCTTAGGGTTGATTTAAAAAAAAAGTTGATTGTTTCTGAATCATAGCTCTTTCAAACAAACAGAGACATCCTTTTGAAAGTGGGGTTTAGAAACTAAAAACAATAATCCATTTGTTTATAAACTCTAAACCAAAAAGAGTATATAAAGTTCTAAATATACACATTACTATTCTCATTATTTAAACTTGGCAGACTGGGGTATTATGTATTTTAAAAGTACAGTGGTAACCGGATGGTGCTGAGGAAGGGTGAGCTAAGGCTGCAGTGTTCTGCAGCAGACAGTAAAGGTTAATAAGCAGACGGATCAGTGTAGCATGCTGCTGCCCAGTGGTGCTCCATCTGTTCCCCTGCGGGCACTAGGGCCCTGTCGTTCTGCCTGCTGCTGCCTGTAGGGGGCGCAGCTCAGGCCCACAGCTCCTCGCCAAATCCTTCATTGATCCACGTCTGCCCAACACCCCACCAGCCTCTATATTTATTATCCCTTCATCGCCTTTAGACAGAACGGACGACCAGCAGATATTGTACCAGACACAAACACATACAAGACTTTCTATCCTATTATCTCTCTCTCTCTCTCTCTCCCTCTCTCTCTCTCTCTCTCTCTCTCTCTCTTTCTTTCTCTCCCTGTTTTTCTTTCACTCATTCTCTCTCATGCTTTCTCTTATTTTCCACCTCAATCTTGTTTGTGTGATCGATCCTTTCCTTCATTCCTCTGGTTCTATAAGAATGTATTTTCATGCCCCAGGATGTTTTTGTCCCCACAAACACAACCTCATTCCCTCTCTGTCTTTCACTCTCACCTCTCACTGTCTATCCCTCAACTCCCTCAACAGTCATACTCTCTCTCTCTCTCTCTCTCTCTGTGCTGGATGGTTGAGGTGTCAGCCAGAGGGAGGAATCCATCAGCTCCACAGTAAGGGACATTACTGCTGTGTGTTCGGAGGAGTCTGTGTGTGTGTGTGTGAATGAGAAATACTGTCACAGGATGCTGTAGGTAACCCATGACACTGGATATTGTTGTAGTGCAGGACAGCTGGATACTGTAGGACAGGACACTGTGATTCAAAGGATAAACACATGCGCTTAGCTGTAGTTTGTAGACTCCTCCACTCAGCTCCTTTAAATCACACCCCCCTCTTTTTTCTGTCTTTTGTACAGCAGCTCAATCTAGTGGTCTGCATTTTAGAAGTGGTCTCAGGTCACGTTGCTCGTTGACCCGACTGTTGGCCGAAAGGCCTGAGAGCTGACTACAGCACACAAGAAGGCAGCCAAGCGCAAGTGTGTGGTGGGGAAGTAGATGTGTATTGATTTTGTGCTCTCTGGCCTCGCTCCGGTTTGAAGTTTTAGGCCAAAAAAGACTTTAGAGTAAGTGCAGCAAATGAGATACATAGAGATATGTGCATATGGGACCAGTGTGTGTGTGTGTGTGTGTATGTGTGTGTGTGTGCTTGACGCAGTCAAACAGCTCCAGGGACCTGGAGGTTGTGGATTCTAGTCCTGCTCTGGGTGACTGTCTTTGAGGAGTGTGGTGTGTTCTCCCTGTGTCTGCGTGGGTTTCCTCCGGGTGACTGTCTGTGAGGAGTGTGGTGTGTTCTCTCTGTGTCTGCGTGGGTTTCCTCCGGGTGACTGTCTGTGAAGAGTGTGGTGTGTTCTCCCTGTGTGTGTGGGGGTTTCCTCCGGGTGACTATCTGGGAGGAGTGTGGTGTGTTCTCCCTGTGTCTGCGTCTGTTTCCTCCGGGTGACTGTTTGTGAGGAGTGTGGTGTGTTCTCCCTGTGTCTGCGTGGGTTTCCTCCGGGTGACTGTCTGTGAGGAGTGTGGTGTGTTCTCCCTGTGTCTGCGTGGGTTTCCTCCGGGTGACTGTCTGTGAGGAGTTGGTGTGTTCTCCCTGTGTCTGAGTGGGTTTCCTCCGGGTGACTGTCTGTGAGGAGTGTGGTGTGTTCTCCCTGTGTCTGCGTGGGTTTCCTCCGGGTGAATGTCTGTGAGGAGTTGGTGTGTTCTCCCTGTGTCTGCGTGGGTTTCCTCCGGGTGACTGTCTGTGAGGAGTTGGTGTGTTCTCCCTGTGTCTGAGTGGGTTTCCTCCGGGTGACTGTCTGTGAGGAGTGTGGTGTGTTCTCCCTGTGTCTGCGTGGGTTTCCTCCGGGTGACTGTCTGTGAGGAGTGTGGTGTGTTCTCCCTGTGTCCACGTGGGTTTCCTCCGGGTGACTGTCTGAGAGGAGTGTGGTGTGTTCTCCCTGTGTCTGCGTGGGTTTCCTCCGGGTGACTGTCTGTGAGGAGTTGGTGTGTTCTCCCTGTGTCTGAGTGGGTTTCCTCCGGGTCACTGTCTGTGAGGAGTGTGGTGTGTTCTCCCTGTGTCTGCGTGGGTTTCCTCCGGGTGACTGTCTGTGAGGAGTTGGTGTGTTCTCCCTGTGTCCACGTGGGTTTCCTCCGGGTGCTCCGGTGTCCTCCCACGGTCCAACAACATACGTTGGTAGGTGGATTGGTGACTAAAAAGTGTCCGTAGGTGTGGACTCACCGCAACTGGATAAGGGTTACAGATAATGAAAGAATGAATGAGTTCTATAATGAACAACTTCAAATATTCACCTCTCCTTCTGGAGAAGAGAATGTAATGTACCTTTAGGGAACACAGCTGGACTTTAACATAACTGTTGTATCTTAAAAGATACATTTACACTGTTTGTACCTTTAGTGATATTAATGTAAACCAATCGTGCCTTTTCTTCTGAGATTTGATGATGGAGATTGTTTGAGTGATGTACCTGGTTTTGCAGGATGTTTACGAACCCACTTTCTTGCTTCTTGTTTTATCCCCCGCACTTTAAAAAGGCCAATATCTCGTGTTAAATTTCCTCAGAAATATCTTCTGAAAAATGGAAAGCTTGTAGTTAAGGGTGGTTTGGCCTGGAAATGAGATTAATGAATGGTGCTCTGTCTTGTGTTTTGCACAGTACTCTGTGTGTGTGTGTCTGTGTGTGTGTGTGTGTGCGTAAATATGAGGATACTCACATATTCCAAGAGCTTGTTTTCGTGAAGTTATGATTTATCTGCTGTGCTGTGTTCCCATTAAACAGCGTCTCACTCATAGTCGCACTGCCACTGTTTACTCCACAAACACTGCGGGACTTACTACATTATCCCAACAGCTGCTGCACGGACATCTCCTCTGTGTGTGTGTGTGTGTGTGTATGTGTAGGTGTGTGTTTATTAAACGCTTTACAGAAAAAAATGTATTAATTTAATAATAAATCAGTGAAAAACATTCATTCTAAAAAATTGAGACAACAAGCAAATCCAAAACCAGCTTTACTCAGGTCTAATTAGTACTCTGGCAATTTCAGTTGATATCCCCTCTCTCTCTCTCTCTCACACACACACACACACACACACACTTTTTAGTCTGTCTCAACTCTACGTGCTCAGGTGTGAACAATGTGATGATCTGGTAGATTCTGTTTGACTGGGTTTGCCTTCATTTTTTCTTTACATTTGGTTTGGACCTTTTGATTGGTCATAAATGCTAATGAGAAATGGTTTAGGAGTTTAGGGTCCAGCTTGAAAGATCTTTTATTATGCTCTAATGATATCCCCCCGATACTGAGGCTGGAGCCTTATGGTTTACAGTAAAGAGCTCAAAGTGTGAGCACAGTGTGTGTATGGAAATGTGTTTATATGGAAAAAGGCCATGAATATGTAAAGTGCTTTTTTATTCAGCACATAGAATTGAAAATGTGTGTGTGTGTGTGTGTGTTTGTGTGCATTTTCTTGCCACTTCTGCATCTGTGGAACTGTATACTTGTTTTCAGCGAGTGAACTGGGCAAATGACTGTGTGATAGCAGATGTGGAGTGGGTACTTAATTGTTTAACACCTTTCTATCACTGCAATGATTTTCTTTCTGTGTGTTCAGGGTGCTGCGTGGTGTCCCTGAATGACCTCACTATGTGGTGGAAGAGAAATGGTAGACTGCGCCCCTCATCCCCCCCCCCCCCACCATCCCCCCTCCACCCACATCAACCCCTCCACCACAGTCCACAGTCCTGTTAGTCCTGCCAGCTCTGACTCTGAGTCATTACATGGTGGACAGGTCCACTCTGTCACTGCCAACACATGTCCAGCTCCTTCCACTCTGATACTGCCTGCTCTACACCAGGGAGAGGGAGAGGGAGAGAGAGAGAGAGAGAGAGAGAGAGAGAGAGAGAGAGAGAGAGAGAGAGAGAGAGAGAGAGAGAGAGAGAGAGAGAGAGATGAAAGTGAAGGGTTATGATACGGAGAAATGAAAAAGGAAAATTAAAGAGAGAAAAATTGAAGGAGAAATGAGAAAATTTGAAGGAGAGAATGGAGATAATGGACACATAACATGGTCTGTTTTGGTCATACCTTGTGCCCAATGATTCTGGGTCAACACCACTGCACCCCTGATTAGGATGAATTGGTTACTGAATTTATAAATAAATGTAAAATACACAAACTAATGCTTAGTTTGCCCAAGTGATTAATAATGCAGTAAAAAGTAACTTGTCATTTATTAAAATCTGTCTTGTTAAGGGTTAAAGGGGAAAACATTATGAAAACGTATCCAGTTCATCCTTTCATTCATTCATTCATTATCTGTAACCCTTATCCAGTTCAGGGTCGTAGGTGGGTTTGAGTCGCCAATCCACCTACCAACGTGTGTTTTTGGACTGTGGGAGGAAACAGGAGCACCCGGAGGAAACCCACGTGGACACAGGGAGAACACACCACACTCCTCACAGACAGTCACCCGGAGCGGGAATTGAACCCACAACCTCCAGGTCCCTGGAGCTTTGTGACTGCGACACTAACCTGCTGCGCCACTGTGCCGCCCTTATCCAGTTCATTTGCATATTAATTTGAGAATCTATACTGTCTAGCAACCCACACACTATAAAGCAGTCCACCCTGTCAGTTTCTGTGCACTGCCTAAATCACAAAACATAACATAAAACAAGATGTTGTGATTTTGACGTCATGTGCAGAGACTTTAATGTGAGTAGAAATAAGAGCACTGAGTAAAAACGACAAAAAATGAGAATGGAATTAAAAAAGAAATGAGCAAAAACAGCTAAAAACTGCTCCTCGCTCTTTACTGCTGTGCACTCTGGGTGGAGGTGAACAGTGGCTCATTCTCATTTAAAGGAACAGACACTGAGACCGGTTGTTCTGAACAGGGCTGTTTAGACAGGGGGAGAACACTGCTGTGGTGTTTGATACTTGTGGTATTTTGACGAAAGCAAGTCATAGATGTTTCATTAAGATGCTTTAACCCTATAATAATAAGTTCGGTAAAAGGTATCATAACAAAATCCTGTTACTAAATAACTCTAAAAATGAAAAAAAAAAAAATATATATTTTTTATGTTTGAAGTTGTTGTCTAAGAGTCTGTATAGATTCTTATGAACCCAGCCCCTGAGTGCTGTCCTATAACGGAGGACGTATGAATGTTCTTCAGTGTTAGATACAGTCCAGGAATAACTTGGACCAAATGTCATGGTTAACATGTAATGAGAGCACTGCCCTTCTGACGTGTCTTTTTAAAAGTCCATTTCTTCACTTAACAACTAATGCCAGCCTGGTCTAGTGCGTCTGGTTCAGGCCACCGGATCAGCACTCAGAATAATTGTAGCTGCAGAGCTGTGTTTAAGCGCCATTGTGAAGAGTGTGTAGAGCTTTAGTCTTTCATGAGCTGCTTCAGAGCAACCAACCAAAGCTCAAGCACGCTTCAGCTCCTACTGAAGACGAGTTTGTCAGAAAGAGTTTGTAGCTTTTCTTTTTTTAACCTGTCCCCTTACACACACACACACGTTACAGTAGTGTGTCGCAATCCCAGAAGACCGCTTCCCATTAAGAGCGTCAGCCGGGAAAGCAGAAGACGAGGGGGAAGAGGGCTGAAGATGGCCTTGAAATCTCAGCGCATGGGGAAAGATATGTAAAGCGTCCCTCATGTGTGAAATTCAGAGTGGCGCTGATTGCCGAGGGATTGAAGGAATTAGCATTCACATTTTAATTGGAGGGCAAGCGGGCTGCCAGGAATTCATGGCGCGAGACAGCAGAGAAGAGTGGGTCTGCTGCTGAACTGACCTGAATCCTCGCTCGATCGCTTTGTGTTAAAACTCCTCCAAAATACTCTTGTAGCAGTTGAAGTAATGGCTGTTTTCTTTTGCAAGTGGGTTTTAATCAATGTTTTCCCAGGAGCTTTTACTGAATAACACAATCTCGAAAAATCAGAACATATACGATTAACAGTAGTAGCCCAGATATTTACATCTGTACGCTATGATTGGTTATGACTGGTAGTTAATTTATGATCATCAACCGATGTCCCATCCACAGTTGGTGCAGTTTCACTAAATCCATACAACATCTCTGTTCTTGACTTGGCCCTTCTCTGTTTTCTGAATTTTTCATTCATTCATTCATTATCTGTAAGCGCTTATCCATTTCAGGGTCGCGGTGGGTCCAGTGCCTACCTGGAATCATTGGGCGCAAGGCAGGAATACACCCTGGAGGGGGCGCCAGTCCTTCACAGGGCAACACAGACACACATTGACTCACACTTTCGCCAATCCACCTACCAATGTATGTTTTTGGACTGTGGGAGGAAACCGGAGCACCCGGAGGAAACCCACGTGGACACGGGGAGAACACACCAAACCCCTCACAGACAGTCACCCGAAGTGGGAATCGAACCCACAACCTCCAGGTCCCTGGAGCTGTGTGACTGCGACACTACCTGCTGCGCCACCGTGACGCCCTGTTTTCTGAATTTCTTTAGGCAAATGGTAACTGGTCCTTGTACCTGGGGTCTTTTTTAAATCCAGCTCACACCAAGTGAGTTCCAAGTGAGCCAAGTAGGGACTATACCATATGAAAGATTGCAGAGCACTGATTTTCCTGAGAGACTTGTCAATCCCAACAAAATTCAGACCTCCAGCGCAAACTAGTCATTTGTAAAATCTCCAAGCTACAGCAGAGATAACATCTGTTTTCTTTTGACACACAACAGCTACTTGTAAAATGATGCTGTGGTCATTTGAAGAGGTTCAAACGCTTCTCGGATTGGCGGCCAGTGCAAGGAGGAGTGGGAAAAACTCTACTGAACTGATTCGCAGAGCTGGGTTCAGTCACAAAAATCAACAACACATGAATGCACAATGAGTATGCATCACTTAACATTACTGCTGCTGTTATGGTGGTTTCCAGAGCTCATGGTTCCTGTTAGTGACTGTGTTTTGCAACATCAGTAGGTACATTTCTGTGTGCAAACCACTGTAGTGGAAAACCAGTGGACCATAAAGTGTGTAGAGCCAAGTAAAGTAAGTACCATACTTTGGAAAAGCTCATTAGTGTCAGATTAAAGGAACACTAGGTGAGATTTGATCATTTTGCTCTTGGCTTCCCCCTACAGTCGCAGAACGTAATTCCCTTTATACAAAGCAGTAATTTAAGGGGAGAGGAGGGAGGGGTCAGTTTCTGACCCTCCTCCAGAAGATACACAGCGTAGTTTCTGCAGTGCTGAATCTGGAGTAGCAACAACAAAAGCTGTTTTCCCTGTTACAGACCAGTTGAAGCTGTAATTTTGAGGTAAAATGCTACCTAATGTTCCATTAAGATTAAGATTAAGAGTTATTCTTCAGGTTATAATTATTGTAATGGTTTAGTGGCAGGTTCAGTGTTAAGGCTGATTTTTCATGTTGCGTATGTGTGCTTCTGCAAAGTTGGAACCATATTTCATACACACTGGACAAATCCTGGGAAAGGACCTGTATGTGTTTAGACGTATGTGTGAATTCACGTTGAGACCAGGCTGTGCTGAAGGCCACTGGTGTGTCCGGCCAGTTTGAGATAACTCCACTATCCAGTTGGAGAGTAATTATTTCATTACTCTTATCTGACTAAGTGCTACTCTAAGGGATGCAGCTAATTACATTACTTGAACCGGTGGCATGGGCAGCCTCGGACTGGTATTAAAGATGCTTTTGGACTCTTAAACATCCTAAATGTTCATTCAGACTTCACTTCATTAAAAACATATACACCTTGTACATCCACTCACTGCCCACTTTATTAGAAACCCTTGAATTATATCTCTAATAGATGTAGTACACTCTGTAACCCATATTTACAGTTGCTGGCATTAGCTTTGCTTTCCTTGCTGCAGTAACAGACTCTACTAATCTGGGAAGGTGTTACACCAGAAATTGGGGATATGAGGATACTCCAGAGGTCTAGAGCGTTCGCTTCATTATTCCACCTTATCCTGATCTGCGGCATGCTTTTCTCACTCTCTCTCACTGGCGACAGTTCCAACCCTGTCAGCCATCTTTGATTACCGGTGGTTTAAATTTTGAGGAAGCTGTTAAAAGTGGGTTAGAAGTAGGCTTTGGACCAAAGGGTCACCTTTGATCCTCTACACGGGTGGGAAAATTAGGGGTGGGGGAAGTGAATGAACAGAAATATTTAATCCTTCAAAATCCACAGCGTAGTATCCCTTGAGCAAGGCCTGTATTCTCCCACCGCACCCTGGTGCTGAGATAGTTGCCTGCAGCTCCTAGTGGTGTGTGCTCACTGCTCCTAGTACGCTACTATGTTTGTGTGTTTACTGCCTAAGAGGAGGGCGGTACGGTGGCGCAGCAGGTAGTGTCGCAGTCACACAGCTCCAGGGCCCTGGAGGTTGTGGGTTTGATTCCCGCTCCGGGTGACTGTCTGTGAGGAGTGTGGTGTGTTCTCCCTGTGTCTGCGTGGGTTTCCTCCGGGTGACTGTCTGTGAGGAGTGTGGTGTGTTCTTCCTGTGTCTGTGTGGGTTTCCTCCCGGTGACTGTCTGCGAGGAGTGTGGTGTGTTCTCCCTGTGTCTGTGTGGGATTCCTCCGGGTGACTGTCTGTGAGGAGTGTGGTGTGTTCTCCCTGTGTCTGCGTGGGATTCCTCCAGGTGCTCTGGTTTCCTCCCACAGTCCAAAAACACACATTAGTAGGTGGATTGGCGACTCAAAAGTGTCCATAGGTGTGAGTGAATGTGTGTGTGTTGCCCTGTGAAGGACTGTCGCCCTAAGAGGAGTGACTGAATGTCTAAGAGGAGGCACAAATTTGTTGTTAAAAAACAATTACACAGTTGGAAACGTGTCAGCGATGTGTGCGACTTTAACTAGTGGGAATCACTCGCTGAAGAGCTGTCTACATATAATTAAAAATAAAATGCGTGCTTATACACTTTGTCGTTTAATTGCATTTTATCAGATCTTAAATTTATCTCTGCTTTTCCGTTTTTCAATGCTCTACGTGATGAAGTGGTGTTTAAATGCACCTTCTGGTAAACGAATGGTACTCACAAAGACTTTAAGCCCAGTGCTTCTTTTTATAGGACAGTTTTTTGGATCAATTTAAGTTTGTTACAGAAAACTCTTCTACTTACAGTGTGAATGGCTTTTTACTGCAGCGTTTTATCTGACCCCCAGGGTCTTATGCTGTGCCCCTGCTGTGTTGAGGATTTCCGAAACAGCAGCTGAATAAAGTCTGTCTCCTTTTCTCAATTTTTCAATCTTCCCCCCAATTCCCAATTCTTGTCCTGTCTTCCATCCCAACACAATCATATCAAATCATCTTTAAATAAGCGTTTTTGCTGGCAGGCCCGTTGGATCACCACACACACACACACACACACACACACACACACATCCCGATTCAGCCCACGTTACCTAGGGTCAGCTTTGAGAGCCGTAATTGGCCGAGCTGGAGTATCATTTGATGGCGCGAGGCTGTTTGAAGAGTAATGGGATTTTTCCCTCAGCCTGAGCCTGCAGGGAGCTCCGAAGAGATGGAGAGGAGGAACAGTGTACTTTTCCTCTGATTGAAAACAAGCAGGATGATTCTCTCCACACAACAAAAAACACACACTTTCCCACCCCTCCACTCCTATCCCCTCCTTGCCTTCTCTTACACATTGACTTATTCTTTCCCCTCCCCTTGTTGGACCACTCTGTTTCTCAGCTCTCTTTTCCCCAGGGGTCACTGTAACTGAACATATAGGGACAGAGAGAAGTTAATTTCTCTCCAGCTTTTGGGAGAAACTATGACTCAAGTGAAAATTCTTTCCCAAAAAAAACATAACTCAGACCTGCAGTGGAGTCTTAGGCAAATGTGTGGCCAATCCCAGAGCTGTACAATAGCCTGGCCCCAGTGTAACAGTGTCTCCTATTTTTTCAGCTGTTTCCCACACTAACACTACCAATGTATTGGAGAAGACTGATGGACTAAAGAAATATCCACACTATGGTTTAAGATATATGTGCAATCTCAGAAAAAAATCTCTGTGGGGGAACTTTTCACCGTCACTGGTGCGGCCCCTTTAATGGTTTATCATAGTACTATTACCATATATTATTCTTATTAGAGATTTAGAAGTGCAATTAATATCATAAATCAACACCAATTTCAACTCCAGATTAAATTACATTTTTAAAAAAAATTTAAAACAGTGATATTATAAAATAGACAGATGTTCAGCCTTCCTCCTGGAGAGGAGAATGTAACGACTCTGGTCGTTAAGGCCACGGCTGTAGCTTTGAAGGGACATTTACAAAGTACCTGTATATTCATTCATTCATTCATTATCTGTAAGTGCTTATCCAGTTCAGGGTCACGGTGGGTCCACAGCCTACCTGGAATCATTGGGCGCAAGGCAGGAATACACCCTGGAGGGGGCGACAGTCCTTCACAGGGCAACACAGACACACACAGTCACTCACACACTCACACCTACAGACACTTTTGAGTCGCCAATCCACCTACCAACAGAAAACCGGAGCACCCGGAGGAAACCCACGCAGACACAGGGAGAACACACCACACTCCTCACAGACAGTCACCCGGAGGAAACCCACGCAGACACAGGGAGAACACACCACACTCCTCACAGACAGTCACCCGGAGGAAACCCACGCAGACACAGGGAGAACACACCACACTCCTCACAGACAGTCACCCGGAGGAAACCCACGCAGACACAGGGAGAACACACCACACTCCTCACAGACAGTCACCCGGAGGAAACCCACGCAGACACAGGGAGAACACATCACACTCCTCACAGACAGTCACCTGGAGGAAACCCACGCAGACACAGGAAGAACACACCACACTCCTCACAGACAGTCACCCGGAGGAAACCCACGCAGACACAGGGAGAACACACCACACTCTTAACAGACAGTCACCCGGAGGAAACCCACGCAGACACAGGGAGAACACACCACACTCCTCACAGACAGTCACCCGGAGGACACCCACGCAGACACAGGGAGAACACACCACACTCCTCACAGACAGTCACCTGGAGGAAACCCACGCAGACACAGGGAGAACACACCACACTCCTCACAGACAGTCACCCGGAGGAAACCCACGCAGACACAGGGAGAACACACCACGCTCCTCACAGACAGTCACCCGGAGCGGGAATAGAACCCACAACCTCCAGGTCCCTGGAGCTGTGTGACTGTAACACTACCTGCTGCACCACCGTTCCGCCCAAGTACCAGTATATGATATTTTTATTTAGTCTGACAGTATGTAGTACATTTTTTTTTATTATTTAATTATGAAACAATTATTTATTAAATGTTTAAAAATGATTAAAAATAATTTTTTAAAACACATAACTTGTTTGGTTTCAGGAAATGTGGGCTGCGCTTTTATTATCTTGGCATTGTGTGATATAATAAAAGCACAAATATTTTCTGATTCTGTCAAAAAACATAAACAAAAAACATATATGAAACATAATACCTTTTTCTTTTTTTATTAATTTTTGAAAGGACACAAAAATGATTACAGATTACAATTAGATTTAGAACAATTAAGAGTGATCCTCAGACGACCCATACCAATAATAAGAACAAATGGCAAATGTACACGAATAACAAAGAAAAAAACGAGAGAAGGAAATTTCCATTTTTTAAATTAATTTGATTAATAATTTCAACAAGAAACACTAAAACAAGCAGATTATTACTCATACTTTTTATTGGCAGTCATATCTCACATATCCCAGTGGTCTTTGTTGTTCCCAACGCCAAGGTGCAGTGACAGGGACACTGTACTAAATAAAGATGCGACACAGCAACACAATCCCGACTCTCTAAGAACATAAAATATATTGGGCCATTCCTCATTCTCTCTCATCTCCTCTCCATTCAGGTCTGTGTATATGCTTGTCTATGAAGCTTGACTGTTTATTCAGTGCATTTAACTGATTGCAGTATAAGACACCCCTTACGTGTAAGGCACACAGTGGGAATA
This sequence comes from Hoplias malabaricus, assembly GCF_029633855.1. Classification (NCBI taxonomy): domain Eukaryota; kingdom Metazoa; phylum Chordata; class Actinopteri; order Characiformes; family Erythrinidae; genus Hoplias; species Hoplias malabaricus. The sequence goes on from NC_089807.1 coordinate 39,612,289, forward strand.
CCGCTCTAAACTACTCTTTGCCAGATTGCTTCCATTGTTGTCCACACAAAGGGGTTTTAATGTACAACCTTTTATAACAATCTGCAGTGCACAATTCCACAAACACTCCAGCAGCAACTGAACTGCCTTGAACCAATGAACTTGTTCAACGTTTCAGCTTTACGTTTACACACAATAGGCTTTAGTGAGTAAGCTTGAATAGACGACTGTTTGTTACTGAGTTATTGTTTTGAAGAATAGATGCCTGAGTGTATAATGTTAGCTTCTCACACAGAGGTCAAAAGGTCATTGTGGTAGCTGTGCCACTAGGGTCAGGAAATTTGATGATAATTTGTTGTTTTGAGAAAAACAGTATCAGTGTTTGTCACAGTTACCTTTTATTGAGTTTATCAGGGACATCATGAGCAACGAAATAATCAATAAGCTGCATGTTTTGTTAAAACCGAAACTTTTTTAAAGTGATTTAGTGCAGCAATGCATATGAAATTTCACACTATACCTAGCACACCTCTCCACTGAAATGTAGCCAGTGTTGCCGCAAAACACCATCAGCCGCAATCTTTGAAATCTTCCAAAATGGTGGCGGTAATTTGAAGTCTTGTGTATTCACCATGGCGGCACGGTGGTGCAGCAGGTAGTGTCGCATTCACACAGCTCCAGGGACCTGGAGGTTGTGGGTTCGATTTCCGCTTCGGATGACTGTCTGTGAGGAGTGTGGTGTGTTCTCCCTGTGTCTGCATGGGTTTCCTCCGGGTGCTCCGGTTTCCTCCCACAGTCCGAAAACACACGTTGGTAGGTGAATTGGTGACTCAAAAGTGTGTGTGTGTGTTGCCCTGTGAAGGACTGGCGCCCCCTCCAGGGTGTATTCCCGCCTTGCGCCCAATGATTCCAGGTAGACTCCAGACTCACCGCGACCCTGAATTGGATAAGGGTTACAGATAATGAATGAATGAATGTATTCACCATGTGTTTTGGGACTGAGTTTTTCTTTTCCTTTCTTTCACTTTCGCTGGATTCTTTTCGTCACTGATCCAAGGAGCTTTTGAATCTCTTTTAAAGACCACGGCATCATTTTTTACGAGCTTCTGTTGTGAGTCAAATGAAAACAAATGTGATTTCTACTGCAGCTTGGAGATTTTGTGCTGGAGGTCTGCATTTCATCATCATTGACAAGTCTCTCTAGCCAATCAGCACTCTGCAAGTTTTATTCCGCTCGTTTCAGTATTTTAACACTCTAGCAAGTGCCTTGGAGCTCTGGATTGCCTCATTTTGGTTCTCTGTGCATCGGGTCCTTAAGGAAGTGTCACAGTCCACAGTCAGTTCTGTCAAAGCTCGGAAATGCTAAAAATCACAAGCTGTAGTGTAAATGGGTTAAATACCGTGTGAACTCCACATCCGGAAAACCTAAAAAATAAAACTTATCTACTCCAAAAAAAACAAATTGAATAAAGTCAGTTCAGAAACGAAATACATGATGGATGGTGTTCTCTGGTTAAAGCTGGTTCTGAATCTTTCAAATGACTTCCATGGTAAATGAACCATTTGACAGTTGAGGATGACAAACATCAACTAATGCATTGATACTTTATTGTACTGTGCACTTTCAGTAGGAAAACTGTTTGGATTCATAGGATTCAGTAAATCCCCAGCGAAGCCAATGGCCATGTGAGGAAACTGTGGACATGTGGGAGTTTAAATATTCTCACAACGAACACTGCCTTCATATCGATTGTAAATTCCCAGCCCCACATGTTACTCCAATGTTATTAATTTGTCTCATTCCTCCTGCCCTGAGGAGAACCCACTCATGATTTATTTCTGGCAGTGGGCTACAACTTGATTATTGTTAACCAACCCAAGCAGCCATTAAATCAGATAGGCGAGAGTGAGAGAGAGCGCTTAATGATCTATTCCAGGTGCTGTTGGCTCCACAGACTGTGGAGTTAGTTGAAGGTCTGGACAGGCATGAAATTGAAGCCGCTTCTACTTTGTTAGGCTGGTCAGATGGGGTTTGGGGTTCCGAAATGGAATATTTCAGACATGGTCTTAAAGTGCTTTACTTTGTTACTAAGTGTTTGAACTGACTGATTAAAATTGTATTATGCACCTAAGTTATACACTACAGTGTTTGTTATCCATGACTGTTATGGAATTATTGATTGTACTTGGCAGTGAACAGCGTCCACTCTTATCCCTGCTGCACTCAATTTCCTCTGATGACTGCCACTACTTATGGTTAACATTCATTCATTCATTCATTATCTGTAACCCTTATCCAGTTCAGGGTCGCGGTGGGTCCAGAGCCTACCTGGAATCATCGGGCACAAGGCGGGAACACACCCTGGAGGGGGCGCCAGTCCTTCACAGGGCGACTTTCATTATTATTATTATTATCAAATGTCGTCTAGTCCATTCTGACACCCGTTGATCACATGTATAGTGTTTCTCCAGAACCTCAAATCTTCATTTTGGGTTTTAATGCCTCATTCATTATCTCTTTGATTGTTTCCATCCACATCCATCCATTTCAGCCAGTCATTCATTCATTTTCTGTAACCACTTCATACTGATCAGGGTCAAGAGCCATGGTGGGTCTGGGCACAAGAAATGAACACATTTTGGACAGGCACTCCATCACAGGGCATCAAACACTCAACCAGTCACTCACACACACCTGTGTGTTCATCTCACATAGATATGAGGAGAACACACCAGATTTCTCCCTAACCCAAGGCCTCTAGAGCTTTGTAGCAGTGACACCACCTGATGCTGCCCTGTGCAAAATGTACCTGTGTATAATACCTAGAACCAAGTCGACTATATTAAAAATCACCATCCAGAGCGCCCTCCAGGGTGTATTCACGCCTTGCGCCCAATGATTCCAGGTAGGCTCTGGACCCACCGCGACCCTGAACTGGATAAGTGCTTACAGATAATGAATGAATGAATGAATGAATGATTGAATGAATCACCATCAAGGTAACACCTGGCTATTGACTGGCAAAAAAAAAAAATCCTGAAATAATAAACCGCCAAACACAACACTTTAAAGATGGTAATGAATAGTACTCAAATGCAGATTTAATGTCGGTCGTTACTAGGGTAATTACAAAGATTCACCCCAGTCTGTGGCATTGGAGCATGCCTTCTGTGATTGCAGAGACTGGAGGAAAAAAGCAAAGTCATGCTCACATATGGAACTCAGGCTCACTTGTTTGTGAAATTGAGGGCATGTCGTGTTTCTGGGATTTTTGCAGAGTGTATAAGATGGGAGAAAGCAGAACGACAGGCAGGAACAGAGTTTGATCCAATAAACCTGGATGTTCCCGGTCCACATCATTTGTCGTGCTTACAGACAGCTGCCCCACACTCTTGGAGTTTTGTGGAAGAACAGCAGCTCCAGCATTATGCAGTAATGTTTTCATCCAGCTGCTCTTGTATGCAGGCAGAATGAAGCGTCTCCTGTACGGAGGAATAAGAAATCAGAGCCTTTCTCCACTGCCACTGCCGCACTGCAGGAGAGAGTGAGAGAGAGAGAGAGAGAGAGAGAGAGAGAGAGAGAGAGAGAGAGAGAGAGAGAGAGAGAGAGGAAACAACAAACAGAGTGACACCGTGAGTCTGTGAGTTAAAGAGACAGAGAGCGAGCAAGGAGGAAATAATGAGAAATAGAGTTCTCCAGCAGAGCTCCCATTGTCTACAGAAAGTTCCCAAAGGCTTCAGCAGCTGTGCGGTCCCTTCCTTATGGGTCCATTAACCCTTATAAAAAGTGTTATTAAACATTGATTAATAATAATAATTAATTTATTAATAATAATGATCTGTTCAACAGTGTCCTGTGACCACTGATGAAGAGAAACTGCAGGAAAAGATGAGCCTCTGTCACTGACTTTGTACCAACAAGGTAAATGAGTGGGCACAGTTTTTAAAAACTCCAGCTGCACTGCTTTGTCTGATCCACGCACACCAGCGAAGAGCCCCCACGCAAATAAAAACTGGTGCATCAGACACAGATAGACCCCAGGGAGGGCTTAAGGCCATGGTCTTTTGTCCTCAGAATGTACAAATGGCCTTTGGTCAGCATTTTAATAACTGTCTTTCATTTAATTATTGTTCAAGGTCAATTTCTTTGAGGCCTGGCTCAGGGAATACAGCTCGAGTGTCAGCTCTACTGCTTTTAGGGGCGTCTTCTGCCACTTGTGGGGATTTCACTGTGATCCTGTGATGGATGCGTGCATCACTACAGCGCTGGAAATCCCACTGACAAACACAGTAACTGGCAGTAAATATCAAAGAGCTTGCAAAACCATGTTCTGCTATTTCAAAAGCAGAGGGTTATGCCAGGATCTGTGGAGCTCTTAGAAGGAGCCCTTAAAGGTTCATAGCAATAAGAGTTACAATCGTGTCGTCTTATCTGAGATAATGGTTCAAATCCCTGCTTAGGCAGTAATGCAAATCTTTTTTTTGCCGCCTGGGGATCAGCTCAACACTATGGTTACATATGAAACTAACTCTCTCTCTCTCTCTCTCTCTCTCTCTCTCTCTCTCTTTCTCTCTTTCAATAATTGGTTGTTCACATGGACGGACAACTGGTCTACTTGTGTAGCTGGGATGTGGATGCATGTGCAGTGTTTACTGCACCCTCCAAATGTTACGGGTGAAAAAGACGAAGACTGGACACATTCAGTTTACAACAGGCCAATAGTATTGACAGCATCCACTAAAAATCACATTTAGTTTCATATTTTCACTTTTATGTGTATTTCCTATTAACACCAAACTTAAAACACAAAAGAAATATGCTCAAATTAAACAATATAAAAACATGCATTAGCATTTGAGAGTTTCTGTATTCATATAAAAAATGAGAGTAACAAAAGCACAGCGCTGAATGAATTCTGTCTCTCTCTCTCATGAAAAAAGACAAATTTAAACCTAACTGCCAGCTATAAATTTGTCAGTATCCGCTGCACATAATGAAACTCTCTCATACGCTTGATACACATCGTAAAAACTAAGTTCTCAGTAATGTTCTACAGCTTAATAAATCAATGACCGTGTAAAAAGTGCTTTGAAAAACTTTAAAACTACTTTTATTAATATATTTTTTATTACATTTTTTTACTGAACGCTAAAAGCAAGTTCTCTACAAAAATAGTTTCAAATAAATTGTTCCTGATGTAGGGCGGCACGGTTGTACAGCAACCGTCGCAATCACACAGCTCCAGGGACCTGGAGGTTGTGTGTTCGAGTCCTGCTCTGGGTGACTGTCTGTGAGGAGTGTGGTGTGTTCTCCCTGTGTCTGCGTGGGTTTCCTCCGGGTGACTGTCTGTGAGGAGTGTGGTGAGTTCTCCCTGTGTCTGCGTGGGTTTCCTCCGGGTGACTGTCTGTGAGGAGTGTGGTGTGTTCTCCCTGTGACCATGTGGGTTTCCTCTGGGTGCTCCGGTTTCCTCCCACGGGACAAAAACACACGTTGCTAGGTGGATTGGCAAATCAAAAGAGTCCATAGGTGTTTGTGTGTGTCTCCTTGTAAAGGACTGGCGCCCCCTCCAGGGTATGTTCTTGCCTTGCGCCCAGTAATTCCAGGTAGACCCACCGCAATCCTGAACTGGGTAAGTGTTTACAGACAATGAATGAATGTCCCTGATGTGAAAGAAAGAAAACATAAATATATATATGTTCAAAGAGATGGTACACATGCAACACCAAAAATCCAGCCCATCTTTACTTTATGCTGGTTTCAGGGTCCATGATGTGCGAAGTGTTCCCTTGCTTAACCTATCTCTTGTGTTAGGGTCTTGACCGACCCGTTTTGTAGGTTTTAAATGCATACAAGTGCTCCATAAATTTGTTTATTGCATCAAGACTTTTGGACTTTGTCAGGAACTTTTCTGTTGTTAGGGTCAATTTCGACTCAGGTATAATTTTAAATCTGAAAACAAAAACAAGTGCCAAATCTGGACTCATAAACACACTCTAAACTACACCAACACCAACAGCCTACAGCTGGCTCCTCCTACAACCACTTGAGCTTCAGTTAGGGGCTTCTATCTTTGTCTGTTTCACAAAAAAAGGAAAGACAGACATGTCCAGACATGTAAGGCCCAGTCAGTTTAGAGTTTGTGTTTCTTTTGTAGAGTGTACAAGAGTTAAAGGAGAGTTCAGAAACACAATGGTTGATAATTAACAGTTTTTAGGGGATCTTACGGGTCAAAACCGACCCGTTAACATAAGAGATGGTAACAAGAAGCTAACACAAGAGGAAGGTTAAGTGCAAGGCCTTGCCAGGGGTATCATGTTGTTCAGAGTTCTTCAGGATCTAAAGGAATGTAACAGTGGTAGCACAAGCAGACCAGTGATTTTTGTATTATACAATAATCTCCATTGTTCATATTCAGATTACTGTTTTCCCCCACGCTGTGCCCTTGACATCCCCAGAATATCTATGCAAGAGTCTGCTGTAGCCAGCACAGTTGATGGGTGTACATATTCCATGTACTTTTAATGAAAAATTGCACTCTTTCTTGGGATATGTCTTTGTCTGAAGTCTTAAATTTTCAATCCATCAGATCCATTTTAACACTTTCCATTTCCAACAGAAATGACCCTTCATTTTGCTGACTCATTCAGAGTGACCCGTTATATCCTTTTCGATCTTCTCTGGCAGGTGCAGTGGCAGATAGACACTCAATGCGTTGCAATAACCTGCTTATGATCCTGTATAATAACATCTGCACGCATTCTCACAAATCTTCATTTGATTATGTCAGTCTCCGAGGACGCTCGGTAGCGGGGCTTTGAGAGCATGTCAGTGTTAACCTTGCGAGTGAAAAACGCCATACAGAACCATTCACTGTGACGGAGTAGTAGTCTCTCAGTAATGACTCAGCACTTCTCATTCCGTTTAGCTGCTATTTAAAATCCATTTTCTGCCACCGTTCCATTCAGGACAGCTGTCCTTTTTTCAGGTGTTTGTGAAGAGGACAATAAATGAAAGAGTCGTGAAAAAAAAAGGCATGACCATTTACAAAGTTTGGCCTTACCTTGTGCTTCCTATGATTTCTCTCTGAAGGATTTAAAGCACTTCAGGGATGCACAGTGCACTGCTTGGTCGCTGAGCAGGATTGTTGTTGTCATTTTTGTCGGTGCTCTACCTGAATATGTTTACATGGTCCAGATCACGCAACAAGACACTTCACCCGTTCACCTCCGACGATTCCTGCAGCGTATTAAACATTGAGAGGGCAGGGAACACTACAAGCTGCAGAAGATTTTCTTTTCTGACTTAAGCTAGAGTGAACTCTTGGGGCCCATATGCAGCAAGTCAACAAATAAAAACACTGGTTATTCACTGACTTCTATCAGATCCCTATCACCTCATCTTTTCACATCTGGAAAGTGAAAGATTAAGACACTGCCTAAGACTAGAGCTTGCTGATGTCATGTAGAAACATACTTACAAGGTCGAAATTTGCTGGTTTTCAAGGTGGGAATAATTGATCAAAACATTTTATAAAACTTTAAATAATTAATTTACTGTAAGCAATTTATCCAGAGCCTATCGAGAATCACTGGGTGTAAGGCAGGAGCACACCCTGAATGGGGCGATAGTCCATCACACGGCGCCTCACACTCACATTTATGGACACACTTGAATAGCCAATAGGCAGTCCTACTGATATATGTTTTGGATTGTTAGAGGAAACCTGGAGGATACCCCTGCAGACACAGGGAGAACACACCAAACTCTTCACAGACAATGACAGAGGCAGGGTTTGAACCCAGGACCCCAGAACCCTAGAGCAGTGACAGAAACACCACCTGTTTCACCACCATGCTACTCACTGAGAAAACACAAAATGCCAAATTGAACATCAACAATACATTTTGAAAAGGACATTTTTCAAGTAAACTCACTACATCTTTTTGTCAAGAGGTGGCAAAAATTTGTATTTTTAATTCAAGCTAGAAAACTGGAATACCCAGGAAAAACACTACTGTCCATCTCTACAGAAAGCTGTGACAGATCAGTGTTCACCAGTAACAGCTCCAGAGATACCACTGGCCTGTTTGCACTAGCACAGACCCAGGAATGTGGACTCTGAAGAACTTGTGGGAGACTCTGGTAAGAAGAAGCTAGAACCAACTGTGGCCTTACACTCAAGCGAGGGAACACCTCACTCCCTGTGTGTTCCGAAAACAATCCCTGCAGAAAAATCAATTAATCAAATGAGGAAGGTGAACCAAGTTTGCTCAGTTCTTATAGTGTTGGGCCCCAATGTTAAACAAATGCAGTTTTTCTTGTGAATTGATGTTGATCTCTGGCAATTGCACATGGTTAGCTTTAACTGTTTGCTGAAGGATTCACTGTAAAACTGCAGCATGTGTAGAAAATGTGTTGTTTAATATCTTACAAGTTTCAAACATATGCATTAAAACTAAATCTAATTTGGACCATCCCCACCACCACTGGTCCTCACTGCTAGTGTTTAATCAAAATCTTCTTCTTGTCTTTTTTCCTCTTCCTCACTCTGGCCATGTCCCTGTTGGCCTGCAGCCATGGTGTGATTGATCAAGCTCTGAAATCCTCTCAGTGTCTCCTCTCGCTTCTTTCTGCATGCCTCACTGCCTTGTTTTCAATTGTTTTTCTGCTCTCCATAAATCACCTGTGTGTACCTGCTCCCAGCACACCTCCTGGCACACAGAACACACACACGAGTTACACAGCATCCGGCCTGTCCACCTCAGGACAGATCAGGTAGATTTGCTGCTGTTCTAGGACTCACTTAAATCATAGTTTTGGTAGAAAAAAAAAGACAGTTTCCCTTTTAACCCAAATATAATTTTCAGCCAAGATTTCAGCCATGGTTTGTGTTGTGTCAGATATAGCTGATTAAAAATAGATACACTCACACACTCTCAGAAAAACTGTCACAGTGGTGGTACCTTTTGCTGTCACTCTAGTGGTAACCTCAATGGTTCATATTCAGTATGTCATTCTGTAATAGTAGAATTTTAAATTGTGTTGATTTCACACACCCCATTATATACTATTATTCATTCATTTATTATCTGTAACCCCCTTAACCCCGCGGTGGGTCCAGAGCCTACCTGGAATCATTGGGTGCAAGGTGGGAATACACCCTGGAGGGGGCGCCAGTCCTTCACAATTCAACACAGACACACACACACATTCGGACACTTTGGAGTCGTCAATCCACCTACCAACGTGTGTTTTTCCCGGAGGAAACCCATACAGACACAGGGAGAACACCAACTCTTCACAGACAGTCAGCCGGAGGAAACCCACGCAGACACAGGGAGAAAACACCACACTCCTCACAGACAGTCACCCGGAGGAAACCCACGCAGACACAGGGAGAACACACCACACTCCTCACAGACAGTCACCCGGAGCGGGAATCGAACCCACAACCTCCAGGTCCCTGGAGCTGTGTGACCGCGACACTACCTGCTGTACAACCGTGCCGCCCTATACTATTATTATTATTGTTTTTATTTTACACAGTTCTGTAGAAGAGAATGTAATGTAAAACTATAGGATGCGTATAAAAATACATTTACATAGTTTGTGACAATAATGTACCTGTACCTTACATTTTTTTCTGAGAGTTTAAGATGTGTACAAATTAGAATTTCTATTTTGTGGGAAGCTCAGTCATCATAACATATCTATGAATCACTGCGAATAATAGCATGTAATTGTTACTGAATAAGTATCTGTTGAATGAATCAGGGGTGCTTCTATTTGCCATATATTTACACATTTTTGGAGGTGTTGTCTCACTACTAAAAAACCAAAAGTATTTTTCCAAATACTGTCACTATCAGAAAAACAAGATATCACCAAAAGATACACTTTCATTTTCAGTGTTAATTAATGTTGCCACATTTTATTCATTTAGTCATTTGGATCATTTCCATGAATTCATTCATCCTAATTTGAAACAGCAGGCATCATTTGCCAATTAGATAAGTGAATGTAAGTGTTGCTGGCTGAATCTACATTTAGTTTTACTTTAAAAGTTATCGGTGAGCGTGTGAGATGCTGAACATTCAAATCTCCTGTCTTTGAAAGCTATTAAAGCAGTAATTCTGCTTTAATCTCATGCCCCCTTTTAAATACTGCATCAGACCCAGCATAGCTAAGCTCAGATCAGCATTAAGAGTCCTCTTGTATGGCTAGGTGCACTATGAGACAGCAGGGAGAACCCCACTGAGCGCTCACATGCGGACGCTGTAGCTCTAATACCGCAGACAAGGAAATGCTGAGAGCTTGCTGCAATCCAGCAGCCGTTAGACATGCTCCACCTGTTAACTAATTAAACCCACTACACACTCACACAGCTGCCTTGCCAGAAAAGAGCTCCGGACTCGCTATCAGTTCACCTCTGCTTAGGTGGGCTTTTTGAAGGAGCGTCCTAACAGTGCTTTGCTAAAATGTGAACTGATCTGCAATCTGTTATAATTTTAATATTATGAACAAATGTGTTTCAAAGCTGTATTGTACCTAACACCAACAGTGATATGAACTAGGTGAATAAGATTTTTCAACAGCAGACATACTATATACAGTCTTTTATACTCGTTGGCCAAGTGGGTCTGGGCTTCTTTGCCCAAAGACTTGTGTTTTCTAGAAGAACATTCTTGAGAAGTCAGCTTACAAAAACACAATGTTATTATCGGAGTGAATTACTGGACTTTCAGGTCATTGTCATTGACAAGTCATGAATCTATACATCCTCATGATTTTGAGCGGATTGAGAACAACATCCGTGTACTTTGACCATTCTTGCCGTTTGTGTTCTTGAGTATTGTACTGTAACTTTGATGGAAGATGATGTTACAGAATGTAAGAACACACAAGAACCTATCATGAGAAACAGCACTTGTTATGCTGCTGAAAGAGGTGTTGGTGGGGCCAACAGGGGGCGGTGTCTCTGTGGCCTGTATTGATGCCAATACCTGAGTGCAGTGATGGGCACTCTGTACTGAACAAATAGTGCTGTCCTTTGAATGAGACCATAATACCAAGGTCCTGACTCACCGAGATCATAAAAGATCATGAGTCATTTCTTAGAAAAGAGTTGGGGTGTTTCCTGGATGTCCTTCTAAATCTGATACTGTGGCCACTTCTGGCTTCCTAACCATCCCTGTCTACCAATAATTGCTTTCCACCTAAATGCTGATGTGTGGAGAGTGTACTGGTGCGGATCGGCTGCCATCTCATAGTCCTGGTGGATGTTGCACACTGGCGGAGTTTGAGGCAACTCCCTAATGTTCCAAACAATGTAAAGTACTTTGAGTGTCTAGAAAATCTCTATACAAATGTAATAATGCATCATTCATTATTCATTCATTGTTAGGTCATTTGTCTTTTACAAGATTACTGCCTTCTCTGCACCTTCAAATTGTGTGTGGAAGTATCTGTGAAATTGTGGTTTCTTTCCCAGCCAGAAAAGAAAGACATCCCGCAGCCTGCAGTGGACTTGTTAAGCAGCCTGGCTTATTGTGGTCAACAGCATGGAGGCTTTTCAGTGTTGGAGTGACCTCAGTTATAACTCAGCCGAATTTCCGTGAAATTTATGCAGCTCCTGAGTCGCTCTTTCAGCAGCATGCATTTCTGAAAGGACAGGCCTGTTATTTATATTGATTCAACAAAGACAGAATGCAGTGGGAACTTATGCGCTGTTTGAATAGGACAAGTACAATGGGATCAACAAAGGTACTGAGTTAGTGGTATTTCACAGTTGTACACCAGTCTGAACCAGCAGACATTGTAGATCTGTCATCTGACCTTCTTCTGGAGTATGTTACCAGGTATGTTTGTGTTTGTACATGCTCATTAAAACTGTCTCTGTGGTGGTACCTCAAACTCTCTCCTTAAAAACACACCATGGAACCTGAGGGAGCCCCACTGTAAATCAGCTTTGTATTGACTGAACATGTTGTTGCTCAGTAGAGTTGGGTTTAACAGAAACGTCATTTCACACTCACTTTAAAAGAGAGTAAAACAACTCTATGTGGTTTCCGATAAAAATATTAATAATACAATTCCAAGATTTGAGCTAGAAACACGCCCCAAATTGACTTCAACACATGGAGCAGAAGGTGGCCCATTTCTACTCCTGGCTTCACCAATAATATTCCTTGGGCAAGATTCCAAATGCTACGTTCATCTATTTTTTGCTAACATGATTACAACTGTAAAGTGCGACTGACCAAGTTGGTAACAGGATTGGCTAATTAGGATTAGCCTAGTTAAATACAACTACTCCAACAGTTGTCAAACGTATTTACTGTTGCACACCAGATGACGGTTAACTGGAGCAAAACATTTGGCATTGCTTTTTAAAAATTACAAGGCTAGGTGTATTACACAGACATTATGTGTGTTTGTGTGTTTATGTACGCGGTTTTATGTCTAAGTTTATATCCATTCTAATACATGTAGCGACTTTTTTCATTTCAGTGATGCAGCGTAATAATGTGCTGCATTTATTTAAAAAACTCAATTTGTAGGTGGAACATGTATTAGTTAGTTGTATCCTACACTTATAGTAGTCACATGTGAACAGGGAGATTGTGGACTTAGTATGGGTTTGTTCCTCTCCCCCTCTCAGCCGAGCGTGCAGGTAAAGCCTGTTCCCTGGCTGAAAGCTCCCGAGTGCCATGGCACTGATCCTGTTAGAGTCGCAGTTTCACCCCGGGCTAAGCGCTGCTGTGATGTAAGCTCGCTTTGCTGTCACTTGTGTTGCATCTCAAATGTGGTCTCAGTGACTGTGCAGAAACACACGGCCCCCCGTGGCCACTGCCTCATCTCGCCTCGCCTCTGTGAACGTGACTCAAGTTCGTGAGTGGAGAGGAAAGCATCGTTTTTTAATTACTTTCGATCATTTTCGAGTAGGTCAAACATGGTGATGCTTTTCATTGTAAAGGATAAATATAAGAAATGGAAACATGCGACTGGCGCCCCCTCCAGGGTGTATACCCTCCTTGTGCCCAATGATTCCAGGTAGGCTCTGGACCCACCGTGACCCTGAACTGGATAAGCGGTTACAGGTAATGGATGGATGGAAACATGCCAGAGATTTTTGAGCAGCAGGACTATTTTAACAGTGGTGAAAGTTTTACAGCAGAGATTCGCTTAATCATCTTTCTTAGTGTCGCTTTCTACTGGAATGAGATTTAGTATCAATTTACAATGTATAATACAAGGTACAATAGCCCAAATTCCTTATCTACCATGTTCTAACACTATCTAACACTGAATGCAACCAGTAGATCCTCCCAGTCTTCTTCTGACAGTTTTCAGACATTTACCCTCAGCTGCTGTTGTGTCTCCCAGTGCCTCTGGGATCTATATAAACTTACTTACAGCATAACTGAACTATGGCAGCCTACACCTTGCTTTCTAAATGACGGAACTTGACATACAGTCCTAGAAATAAAAACCTTTAATCAGCTTTAGAATTTTGGATTCTGTTTTAGGGTTAAGGTCATGCATAGGGTCATCTGTAAGGAAATTAAATATGTATATATTTTTGAGTCACAGAACCTCTGAAAGAAAAACCTCTTTCTCATGAGAAATGCATGCTCCAAGGGAGTTTCTTTTGAGTCTTGGTTCCTCTCAGTGGATTTTCCTTATGCTTTGAAGGAGAGTGCATCTTTGGCCCTTTCATTGTTTGAGTTTTGCTTCGTACTTTCTCTCTCAATGGGGTTTGGTCCTTTTCCACTTCAGGAAAGCTGCTTTGGCACAATATACATTTTACATATTACCACTGAACTGAATTGAACTCTTTCATTAACAAGGCAGATTACAAGATGGCAAAAAGGTTTTGACTTATTGCTCTAAAGAGTGTGTGTTTGATTTGATGTATTTCATATATATATCCGGCATCTGAACTAAAAAGTAAAAGGCAGCAATGATTTTGTTTGGGAAACGTGCAAAAGTATTTCACTTGGACTTCAAACGAATGGGAAAAGATTAGTGAATGAAATGGGCAGGTGTAGAGTGGAGATCTGATGTGTTTGTGGTGCTGTGATGTTGCCCGGAGGAAGCACAACCAATGCAAGTAATCACAGGCTTGTTCAATCAGTCTCTGCAGTAACGCGTGTGATTCCTGAAATGGCCACGGTGGAGAGGATATAAATTGGAGCTAGAGAAATTTAATACCATGCTAATCTTCACAAAGGCATTCTAAATTAGCTACTTAACCCCAGGTGTGTTGGTCTCCTCGCCAAAACATTACTGAAGAAGAATGTACTGAATATTAAATACGTGAATGTAGCAAGCAAAGCCCCCTGGCTGTCAGCTATGCTGGGTATTTATCAATGGCCATTTTCTCTCCCTTTTGCTAGTATTTTTGACAGCAGGCAGAATGTGAGGAGTATGGGGAACACCTACAGAGACTGTGTTCTGTGTTTTGTCTTTTCCAGTCAAGCCTGTTCTGTTTTTGTTGTTGTTAAATCGGGACACAAAAGCTTAGAGCTGTCTATCCCACAATCCCTTTCCCACAGCCGTAGGTGTATAAAGGCCTGCGAGGCGGCAACGCAGCCCAGACGCTTTTTTAGTCTGTCTCACTATAGACCACATAATGATGTAATCCTTGAGATCCTTCTTTTTTAACAGCCAATTCGGCCCAGATTCTTGGCAGGCACTGGCCACGCCACATTGAAATTCAGCCGTGGGCAAAATGTCAAGCTTCCTTTCGGTCTCAGCACAGTTTGCCTCAATGTTGGCTGTAAATTGTAATAATCTGATTATGACTTTCAAAAGCAATTGTCTGGCAAATGAATCGGAGCTCTTTACGCTCCGGAAAACAAGCCCCTCTGTGTGGATGCAGATGCAGTGATGAGAGGCAAAGAGAGTAAAGGATGTTCTCTGTTCCACAACAGATCGTAAAGCCAGCTCCTCTAAGGAGGAAAAAGAGGAGAATAACCTGGGGCTATTTATCCACAGAGTGAGCTTTGCATCTTGTTTTTTATGCTTGATAACTCTTCACACTTTCACAGAGAAGATGTCTGGTTAAGAAAAAATGCTCAGATCCTTACATCAGATTTAAGGTCTAGGTTCACTCGTGTATTAGAATAAAGACAAACAAAAAGCACAACACTTCAGGGAGAACAGAACAGCAGAGATGCTGTGGGCAGCAACAATGAAAACAGGCTCCATCAGTTAGCAGGCATGGCAGATAGCGGTGGTGATAGCAGGCAGTTAGCCAGCACACAGCAGCAGTTTAAATAGCAGATTGCAGTGGTAATAACAGGTAGTAAGCCAATAGGTGTTGGTGGTGAAAACAGGCTCCATCAGTTAGCAGGTATGGCAGTGGTGAATGCAGGCGGCTAGCCAGTGAGCGGTGCTACTGAAAGCAGGCTCTCTCAGTCAACAGGCCTACTCTGTAGCTGAGTAGTTATTACTCTTTTGTTTTTCTCTATAAAGCACATTGAATTGCTCTTGACTGAAAGCTCTGAAAGCTGCTCTGTAAAAAAACTTGCCTTGCCTTGATAGCAGTTACATTACACAGAATGTGGGAGAACTGCACAGAAAATAGATGGTCTATAGGCAGTGTGGGCTGGTTGCATATTCTGCCTTATTGCCAGACCACCTATCCAGTGAGCCTAGAAGAGGCATTTGCACTTACTGACTGACTGATACCTAACGTTGAAACGTACAAGCGCAAGTAGGAACTGTTAATTCAGCCGTATTTCACAGGGAGACCTTAAGGTGGCGCCACTACACCGTCTGTTGTTAGTTCAGTCATATTTCACAATCTAGTTTGTGAACTAAATTTGGAACCGTTCTGCGGTGACCAGAGGTCCTCTTTTCCCTGGACAAGTACTCTTTTTGAGACCTAAAAAATGTGTATAGCAGGGATATATATGAATAATCAAAAGTGTCCAGGATTCTGCTGTCTGCAGGCTTTCCCCTGTCCCATTTTTTGTCATAAGCCCTAAATCCTTCATTAAAGTGTTCACTTTGATGACGTTGTTAAAAGGTGAGCAGAAGGCGCGAAGGTTAAAGTGTTCAAGGGGTCTGAGAGTTGAGAGCTTCAGTGCTGTAGGTCCACCATCCACCGTGGTGCAGCTCAGTGTTTCACTGGAGCCTCGAACAGAATTGTGTTGAACGTTGTTGAGGTAATATTTATCATAGTCTCTTTTTTACGTTTGGAGAATGTTTCTGTCTCACAGCCTTTTGTTTTCTACTATGTATTTAACAAACAGAAAGTCATCTTGTGTGTCCCTGTAACGACACAAATATTCATCTCACCATTACTGACTTTCTCACTGTTACTGACGAGTAAATTACATCTGCACAGCTTTTTGTTTAACTTTACACAAACACTGGCAAAATCTCTGGATTAATAATGCCTGAACACCAGAGCGAGGTGTTGCTCAAAATAAATGAGGCTGTGAATTTGTTACATGCACAGTTTCATCAGTCAGACCCTTAAAGAAGTCAGTAATAAGTCAGTAATAAATATCTAGCTCCCAGTAATAAATATCTAGTTCCCAGCAATGCCCTGTTCCTTTATCAAGTGTAGATTACTTGGTTGATAAAATGTTAAGGTGCTTGGTTATTGAAATGTTCATAAACGTAAATGTTAAAATGTTATCTTGTTGCGTTCTGGTAAACGAGTTGCATTAATGTCATCTCAGCACAGTGCTTTAGTTTTGTAACTCCGCATTGATTACAAAATTCTGTTATTAACAAATAAAGCTCTACATGGGCTCACTCCTGAATACCTTCAAGATACTATTTCGTATTATGAGCCTCCACGATTACTCAGATCAAGTTCAAGTTCAAGAAGTTTATTGTCATTTCAGCAGTATACAGTGTTTACAGTACACAGTGAAACGAAATAGCGTTCCTTCAGGACCAAGGTGCTACATAAGACAATATGTAGATCACAGAGTACTGGATTTTTAATAGTTCCCAGAATTCAGAAGGCCGCAGCTGGGGGAAGAGCTTTTCCTTATAAAGCCCCCCCCAACTCTGGAATGATCTTCCAGAAAATGTTCAGGACTCAGACACAGTCACAATTTTCAAATCTGGGATAAAAACTCATTTGTTTAGTTTATCTTTTGGTAGTTAATGATCTCCAGCACATAAAGGCGGCACATCCAGGGGGTCCATGGACACAGGGAATTACAGTAAACTGAGACGCTGGTGTCGTCCCATCACTCAGGTTTGTTGACGGTGGAGCGGAGGGATGCCAGTGTTTCTGGAAGCTCCCGCGTTTCTGTTTCCTTCTGGTTCTTTCTTTTTAGTTGAAGCTGTCATAGTCAGATTGGCTGGAGTCGTTAGCCACACTCTGGAAATATTCACATTTTCTACTTTACAAACACCAAACAGTTTAAAACTAATTCCATCTCTTAACTTTTTTCCGAGTAAACGACCGCCCACCTGTCCGGCTGGACACTGATGGATGACTGCCGAGCTCCTGCGCCACGCTTCAGACCAGCTGCCCACGCTCCAGCCACCACCAAGTGCCTTGGACCTGCTCCTACACTGAAGTTTTCACAGACTCCTAACTATTCTTACCAGTAGATTTACCAGAGGAGGATAGGTCACCCCTTGTGAGCCTTGGTTCCTCCCAAGGTTTCTTCCTCAGCTGAGGGAGTTTTTCCCTGGCCACTGTCGCCCTTGGCACTCTCTCACCTAGGGATTTTTACATCTTTACATTCTTTACATTTTTACATTTAATTTAAATGTCTTACTGGAATTCTGTGAAGCTGCTTTGTGACAGCACAGTTGTAAAAAGCACTATACAAATACATTTGATTTAGTGTGGTATGAACAGAAAACAACAGACTTTCCTTGATCATAAATACACTGCCAGCCACTGAGAAGACAACTATTTTTATAGTTTGTTATTATTTGTTTTTATTGTAAACAAGGCATTGATATGAAGCACCAAAGCTTCTCCAGACCTTTAATGACAAGGGTATGTATTTTGAGCTAAATGCCAGAAAAACCTCTGTGACAATGGCTATGTGGCTAATGGCGGTCCGGCAAAACTAGGCTTGCCTAGTTTCTCTTTGCTCTTGTTTACTAATGTCTGAGCAACTATACGTGATCATATCATATATAACCTGAAACAACAGCTAGCAATCGGAACACCAATTGTGTTAAGATGTTTTAAGACAATGATCCATAGTTAGGTGGTTGTGCCGTTTGTCCAAATGCAAGTACATCCTCTGTTTTGCACCCAGTTTTAGGTTTAGGGTTAAAGCTGTGGTTAGGCTTATGTTTAGGTTTAGAGACATGGTAAGACAAATTTTTTCACACTAGGCAAGCATTAAGAATTCACATGTAAATCCACAATGGCTGAACTATATTTTGTATACGCTTTATGAATCCTGAGAACGTTTTGTTAAACTATGTACACATCTGAAAACCTGAGACCAGGCTTGTCTGAAAATTGTCCAGCAGGGCGTGCTGTTAGCACACAAGGCACATTTGGTGTTTGTCATTTAAACAGAAGAAGCAACTACTTACTAAACATGGTTTTCATGCTAATCCTAAAATGGATGTTTTCATCAATAACCTACATTAAGATATAAAACTCATGTTTTAAATTCAGAATCATTTTAAATTAATATTTTTTAAGCGATTTTGCCCATACTTAAAACCCACTAGAAGCTTTTTTTTTTTAATATCTTCAGATGATTTAAAATGTCTGTCTGGTGTTTGACTTTAGAAAACACTTCTTAGCTGAACCTGCTGTGGGGAATAGAGCATGACTGGTTTTATCAACAGTCAAACCAATCTTCAGCCTCAGTAAATCAGTGTCTCAACTCATCCAGCGGAAATCTGGTCCTCCAGCCATAAGATTGATGGGCGTTCAAATGGAGCTGAAAATTCCTGCTGGGTAAACGGGCCTACTGAGAACAGGTGGGGCTAATGTACCACACACACACACAGAAGTACAGCTTTTGATTTTTCTTAAGAAACCTCTCTCTATTCGCAGTCCATATAATCTTTTGTTAGATGAAGAAAAATGATCTTGTACTACCTTTGCTTTGAGCATAAATCATCATCATCATTAATAGACCAATAAATCATGTTTTTCAATTTGACTTTGAAGATGGCGATTGATCTCAGCACAAGACCAGACTCAGATACATGAAACACAGGCATGAAGGTCTTCCAGTAGGACGAGAAATGTATTTATTTTTATTGTGGATTTGGGGTAGACATTAAAAAGCAGGCTGTAGGCCTCTGGGTTAGGTGTTAATTAGCAACATCCTTTTTTATAATCACTATTTTAACACAGTTTGCCTCAGAAAACCTCTGTAAGGCTTGTCCTAGACTTTACAATTCCATATGGGAATGGTTTGTTCCTGCTCTGGATTCTCCCTGGCTCCACCCTTTGGCAATGTCTCACACCTGCAGCTGCTCAGGGACTCATTAGCTTCTTTTCCAGTCTGCCACGGTCATACTGGTTTTCTTAGGCACTTCCTGATCAGTGGACAGGCATGGGGGGGGGGGTGGTTAGTAACTGTTTGGCCCTGCAGTGGTGAAGAGGCTATTGACTCTGCTACTTAAACCCCTTTGTTAGAGTCATTCTCTGCAAAGTTTCTGTGTGCTGTTTCTTCCATATTTTCTTTTGTTATCACATTTAGCTTTTTCTCTGTGCTTAACTGACAGATAAGGGTAATCAATGTTGTATTTAATTAATTATCATAACTATCTAGCATTAAAGGCAGTTGTTGTGTGTGTTATTGTTGCTGCCACACAGCTCCAGGTTCCTGGGGTTCTGGGTTCAGTCTTCACAACTCCCTTCTCAACTCTCTTTAGCCCTTTATACCTATCAGCACCCCTTGGCCAGAATTTTATTTATTATTGGACATACCCATAGATACTCAGGCGTGAAAACCAGTGTGCTCTCAGCTCCCTCTCCTTGGTCAAGTTTCTCTTGGGTGGTCTCCTCACCTCCTCTAAATGTTACAGAGTACAGTTTCTGCATTGCTAATCCAGGAGTAGCAATGACAGTAGCTCGATTCTGCTTATTACAGGTCAGTGAAGCATCAAAATGACTTTGAAGCTGTAGTTTTAAAGTACAACAAAAACTACATAGTGTTTAAGTGTCAGTTTCTCTGAATCTGTTTTATTTATTTCTAAACACACACACATTCAAATATATTATATTGCCATGCACCTGCACACAAACTGCTGCATCCTGTTGATGATGTGCGATATTGATTGCTGCTAACATTCTTGTGTGCATTCTTGTTCCTCAGTGCTCACAGAAGGACAATGCTTTAATGCCATGCTACAAAAGCCAATCTATATTGATTAACACAGCAAATTGCCAGGTGATTTCAGGGTCAGCTTGAGGTTCCAGCTCCAGGTTCCTGGGGTTCTGGGTTCAGTCTTCACATCAGCTCAATGTCTGTGAGCACTGTGTTCATCCTGTGTCTGCGAGGGCTCCCCCAAGTACTAAAGTCTCCACCCACAATCTAAAAACTTGTTGAGGATGCGTTTTGAGTGACTGAGTGTGTGAACCTGTCCACATGTTTGATCGTGGGAGTGACTGGTGAGTGTGTGATGCTTTGTGATGGACTGGCTCCCTGTTTGGGTGTATTCCTGCCTTGCACCATATGATTCTGGGCAGGCTCCAGATATGCTGTGGATGAAAGAGTTTATATATATAAAAAAATTACACGCAATGACAGTAGAAGAAATGAAAGTACTAACCTTCAATAACCAGATTTAGAGGAAAAATCTATCCTCTTTTTTCTTCTTTTGAACAGTGTTAAGGAATTTAAATCACAAAGTTCAAACCGCCTCAACCGCCAGGATCCTGTGTGACCTTTGACCCATCTTGCAACTCAAACCTTTGCTTTCTCCTTCACATTGAACGATATGAGAGGGGTTTGATGTACAGTTGTTATTTTTTATTGACGGAGAAGCTAGGGTGTATTGACTGTAGCTGTAGGGAAGGTCAGAGCTGCTGTAGAAGCGGGCTGCACTGTGCTGCTCCATGCTGAGTGGTACCTCAGGCCCCTCCTTTTCCTCTCCGCTGCCCCCTGGCCCACAAATCCCCGTAAGTAGCCCTGTCTGTACTGAGTGGCAGCAGGAATGATTGATTGTCAGGTGGAGAACCCATCCCTTAAAGAGGTGCTGTGAGCTATCAATCACCGTGGTTCATTCTCTGGGGGTAAATGCTGGCAGCACAGTCTCTATGGAACAGCTGGCTCAGACCACTATTCACACACATTAACACACACACACACCCAGACACATTCTGTGTGCCTATATAGGTGCTCATCCTTGTTTGGTCTCTATTAAACTTGTTTGTAATTGGTTGCTGTTTGGACAATTTTAGTACAATTCAGTTCTAATGTTCTGTCACTTAATAAAACCAAACCATGTATTATACCCCTTAAATACAAAAATAACACTAATGAAAAACACGTATCTCCATTTTGGTTGATTTTTGGGTTATTGCATCATCTGAAGGCGGCACGGTGGCGCAGCAGTTAGAGTGTCTCAGTTACATAGCTCCAGGGACCTGGAGGTTGTGGGTTCAAGTTCCGCTCCGGGTGACTGTCTGTGAGGAGTGTGGTGTGTTCTCCCTGTGTCTGCGTGGGTTTCCTCCGGGTGACTGTCTGTGAGGATTGTGGTGTGTTCTTCCTGTGTCTGTGTGGGTTTCCTCCGGGTGACTGTCTGTGAGGAGTGTGGTGTGTTCTCCCTGTGTCTGCGTGGGTTTCCTCCGGGTGACTGTCTGTGAGGAGTGTGGTGTGTTCTCTCTGTGTCTGTGTGGGTTTCCTCCGGGTGACTGTCTGTGAGGAGTGTGGTGTGTTCTCCCTGTGTCTGCGTGGGTTTCCTCTGGGTGCTCCGGTTTCCTCCCACAGTTCAGAAACACACGTTGGTTGGTGGATTGGCAACGTGTGTGGCAAAATGTGTGACTGTGTGTGTTGCCCTATGAAGGACTGGTGCCCCCTCCAGGTTGTATTCCCGGCTTGCGTCCAATGATTCCTGGTAGGCTCTGGACCCACCGCGACCCTGAACGGGAAAAGGGTTACAGATAATGAATGAATATATATATATATATATATATATATATATATATATATCAGAATAATTGTAACAATTTAATGTAACACTTCTTATCGTGAAACAGGTCTGAAGTGTTTATGTAGTATTTTATACTTTTTTTTTTTTTTCTTTTTGAGGACTTTCTACCAAATCCTACTGTGGCCTTGACCATGCTGGAGGCAGAAGCATTTTGGCCTTCTGGGTGCTTATTCTCAAACAGAATCATAAAGTCAGACTCAACTAACCCTCTCTTCTCAACTCTCTTTAGCCCTTTATACCTATCAGCACCCCTTGGCCAGAATTTTATCTATTATTGGACATGCCCATAGATGGGTGAAAACCAGTGTGCTCTCAGCTCCCTCTCCTTGGTCAAGTTTCTCTTGGGTGGTCTCCTCACCTCCTCTAAAAGTTACAGAGTACAGTTTCTGCATTGCTAATCCAGGAGTGGCAATGACAGTAGCTCTATTCTGCTTATTACAGGTCAGTGAAGCATCAAATGACTTTGAAGCTGTAGTTTTAAAGTAAAACAAAAACTACATAGTGTTTAAGTGTCAGTTCTCTGAATCTGTTTTATTTATTTCTAAACACACACACATTCAAATATATTATATTGCCATGCACCTGCACACAAACTGCTGCATCCTGTTGATGATGTGCGATATTGATTACTGCTAACATTCTTGTGTGCATTCTTGTTCCTCAGTGCTCACAGAAGAACAATGCTTTAATGCCATGCTACAAAAGCCAATCTATATTGATTAACACAGCAAATTGCCAGGTGATTTCAGGGTCAGCTTGAGCATAGATCTACAACTTTTTTTTTTATTCTCGCTCTTTATTGTGCTATTGATTAAGTAACATTAGTTGGAGCGGCGTCCACAACTGCACTAAATCCCAGAAAATAATTTCTCTGGGTAATGTGGAATAGGAAGTGAGAAATCGATATGAAAACCGAGGGTTGAGGGTGGAGGGACTGGTTTTAATGAGAGAGAATGTGTGCAACTTTTTTTCCCTGATGTTGGAGATGGATCTTTGCCCTGCTGGAGAACGGTGGCTTCACTGGTTTCAATTCAGCGATCATGTTCTTGCTGTGCGTAGCGGTTTTCTTCTCATTTGCCGGGTAGGGTTTTCACGCACCTCGTCAAGAGTTTGGATGTGTTGGCTATTTGTGTTGGAGTTTTCAAATTCATTTGTACTCTACACCAGCTCTTTGTCGCCCGTGTGAGAGTTATAAAAGAGGCAGAGCTAAATCAATCATCTTCAAAGACAAAGGAAGGATCTTTAGAAGCTCTCTAGCTGTCCACTCCAAACCAAAGAGGAGTGTATGTGTGTGTAAGTGTGTATGTAGGCGTAGGTGTATGTATGTGACCTGCATTATGCTCTCTGCTATCAGCTAATGCCAGAAATCCATTTTCTACGGCATGGTCACAGTTATGTTGGGAAATGTCAGGTTTTATATTAAAGCTGCGAATCTGCAATCACGGGCTGCTACTTCGCTGCACTTTTCAGAGCTAAAAGAAGACGCTGAGGGCATGGTACCTCTTTAATGTTTGAATGAGCTTGTGCAAGCTCCTGCTTGTAAACAGTGGAGCAAAACACTTGTTTCAATATTTTGACTCACAATGGATTGGAGTATCAGGGCCTTTTTTGGAATCCATCTTGGATTTTTGGTAGTGCACAGACATGTATGTACAAGGTCAAGAGTTATATAGAGTACGATGCAAATGTTTTAGGCACCAGTCCACTATTTAAAATAAAAACAAATACCATTTTGACAGTAAGTAGTGATATACTGTGTGAATGTGTTGGTTTAAAACCCTTCCGAATCTGTCCTTGTGGCAGTCCAGTATTATTTGAAGTTATCATTCCATACCTAGTTTTACAGGTTAATAAATTCTTCATTATGTTAAATCAAGTGTACCGTTGATGTAACAAATCCATACAATAAATGAGAATATCCGAAAATGTATTCGGTTGTTCACGCTCATGGCATAACACACACTGCTATGTTCTAGAAATAAATATTCTTTTGCTGTATTTATATTTTGAATTTTATTGTATTATATTTGGTGCAGGCGGCACGGTAGCGCAGCAGGTAGGTGTCGCAGTCACACAGCTCCAGGGGCCTGGAGGTTGTGGGTTTGAGTCCCGCTCCGGGTGACTGTCTGAGGAGTGTGGTGTGCTCGCCCTGTGTCTGCGTGGGTTTCCTCCGGGTGACTGTCTGTGAGGAGTGTGGTGTGTTCTCCCTGTGTTTGCGTGGGTTTCCTCCAGGTG
Organism: Hoplias malabaricus; assembly: GCF_029633855.1. Classification (NCBI taxonomy): domain Eukaryota; kingdom Metazoa; phylum Chordata; class Actinopteri; order Characiformes; family Erythrinidae; genus Hoplias; species Hoplias malabaricus. The sequence continues at coordinate 39,636,629 of NC_089807.1, forward strand.
ACTGTCTGTGAGGAGTGTGGTACGTTCTCTCTGTGTTTGCGTGGGTTTCCTCCAGGTGACTGTCTGTGATGAGTGTGGTGCGTTCTCTCTGTGTTTGCGTGGGTTTCCTCCAGGTGACTGTCTGTGAGGAGTGTGGTGCGTTCTCTCTGTGTCTGCGTGGGTTTCCTCCGGGTGACTGTCTGTGAGGAGTGTGGTGCGTTCTCTCTGTGTTTGCGTGGGTTTCCTCCGGGTGACTGTCTGTGAGGAGTGTGGTGCGTTCTCTCTGTGTTTGCGTGGGTTTCATCCGGGTGACTGTCTGTGAGGAGTGTGGTGCGTTCTCTCTGTGTCTGCGTGGGTGTCCTCCGTGTGACTGTCTGTGAGGAGTGTGGTGTGCTCGCCCTGTGTCTGCGTGGGTTTCCTCCGGGTGACTGTCTGTGAGGCGTGTGGTGTGTTCTCCATGTGTTTGCGTGGGTTTCCTCCGGGTGCTCCGTTTTCCTCCCATGGACCAAAAACACACGTTGGTAGATGTATTGGTGACTCAAAAATGTCCGTAGGTGACCCTGAACTGGACAAGTGTTACAAAAAATGAATGAATAAATAAACAATAATAATATTAGGCACCCAATATTTTTTGCACCATACTACATGTAATGTTACAGATGAAAACATGGCAGGTATTTGTAGTTCACTGCACATAATGGACTCCTCTCTTTCGAATGACAGCAGTTAGCGGTGAATAAAGTGGATGCTAATAGTCAAAGTGTCCTTTAACCTGCCATTTTCACCTTGGCCTAAAGAGCCATGCGGTTTAAGTACTCTCTCTCTCTCTCTCTCTTTCTCTCTCTCTCTCTCTCTCTCTCTCTCTCTCTCTTTCTCTTTCTCTCTCTCTCTCTCTCTCTCTTTCTCTTTCTCTCTCTCTCTCTCTCTCTCTCTCTCTCTCACACTCTCTCTCTCACTTTCTCTCTCTCTCTCTCTGTCACTCTCTCTCTCTCTCATGCCTATCAGCATCTGTCTGGGTATCGACTCTGCCCGCCACTGATAGCATCTCCATCTAAATCTGGCAGCATTCGATCACAGGCCTACTGCCAGCCTCTCGCACTTTACCTGCTTAATTATTTATTTTCCCTCAAAGCACAGGTCCCTAACCTTTATCTGATATGCAAGCTGCTATTTTTTCCCAGTGATGAAATAATATCATTGCTGTCCAATTAAAAACATGTATCTCTGTGACAGCAGCTGTCCTTCACACTGTGTGAACATTTGATGATGCATGGACCAATAAAAATGCTCCAAAATGTCAATCTTTTTACATTGACTTACACTGTAAATTAAGGTTTTACCCTTCTCCTGTAGTTACTATTTTGGGAGATACATGGTTTTAATGGACAGCGACAATATTTAACTTAGTGCGTACATTTTTCAGTTCATCTGTGGTAACTTCAGTCAGAAAAATAGCCAAGAGTTGTTGTTTAATAATTTGGTCTTTGGTTCACTTATGACATAATCACATCACTCATTACACATCGGATTACACTAAGTGTCAAAAATAAAGTAGATGCCCTTTATAATGAGTGAATTCAGCTGTTGGAATGTGTGCTCTTACTGAGGTCAGATGTTCAGTGTTACATGCACAACTTGTACAAGCATTCCAAAGAAATACATACAACTAACTTAGAATCTGGAGCTCAGCAGCTGAACATCAGTCTAAGATCACCATGCTCAATGTCAAGTGTCAGCTAGATGGATGTACAGCCCACCGCATTGGGCTATGGTTTTTATGATCCAGAATTTCAAACATCAGCTTACATCAGATTGCGTATAAGTAACCTGACTGTAATCAAATCCTCACAACAAAGACTCAACCATTAAAGTATGTTGTTGTAGCAAAGATAGAAGAATCATTTTGTCACAGGGGAACCACTGGTCTAATTACGCTACAACAGATCCAGCCCCCTGGAGCCAGAGGAACTCTGAAACTCAACACAACCCTGGTCAGGGAAAGTCCAGCCTGGACGAACAGGTCAGCCTTGCCCTTAAGCAAGGGAGTGCTTCGCAGCTGCAGAACATGAATGTGCAATCCTGAGAGACAACACGCTCACCAATGGTGATGTGTGAACAAGGTCAGGACCCCTGTGCAGACTGATGATCTCCCAACTGAACAAACCCAGTGTCTCTCGAGGTGGTTCGCCAGGGTTGTCTTGAGTTTCACAGTTAGTTCCTCAGGGTCCAGAGGCTGGATCTGTGAAAAGTGTTTAAACAGGGTCATGGACAGTCAATCAGTAAATTTCCATTTATTCTAACTCTCCAAAACATTTTGATTTAGAAGTCACCCGACGTTCATGTGTGTGTTGTGTTTGTACAGCCTCGCACATGAAGTGTTGTATCTGTGAAATCCTCTGGGGGATCTAAGCAAGATCTGGCTGTGTGTTTGTAGGTAATTACAGATAGTGCACTGTTTTTATGCTGAGTCCAGAGTCTCCCGATTATCTGAGAAAATCTCTCCAACCTGTCCGATAATCATCTTTTGTTTTTGCCTCGGCTGAAGTGAAGCGTGTTTATCCGAAGTGACTGTGTAGGCTTTCTCTTGAGAGCATGGAAAGTTCCCTGTGTCTTTTGATGGAGTGCATTTGCCTGTTTGACATCTTACTGATGGAAACGCCTAGAGCGATCCCCTTTGCAGAACAAAACCAACACACTTTTCGTGAAATGTTTATACCAATCTGGCAGCTGGTTGGAGGGCTGTAATGTGGAGCTGTTCAGCTGCAGCAAAGTGTACAATGAGTTCTTCAGTGTTGGAAACAGCCGTCATCGGCCGAGATGTGGATGTATTTTGTTGATTTTGTAAGGAAACTCCAAAAGTATTAAAGAGAGGGAGAACATATTCTTAAAGTATTTGCCAACTTCTGTTCTAACTGATTTGCACTTGAATTTATTCTTGAATGTATAATAAAGAATAGTGTCATCTCGAGCTGTGTTTGCTTGATGTCAGGTGTTTCCTTGAACCAATCAGAATTTGGGTATATATTTTTTGTAAATATCCAAAGTTACACTTCACAATATTCAGAGTCTTGAGTGTTTGGCCAAATGATGCTTGGTGCTAGCTATGGAATGCTAATAGCTGAATGCTAACATTGTTTGACTGAGTGGCCTTCAAGTCACAGTTCTTTGTTTTACTGCACGCTAATCCTCTTTGGCCAGGTTTCCTAACTAGTTTGTCTACTAACACCACCACCAACATGACTTTGCCACTGCTGCACCACTGAGAGTGATCCACCAAACAAATAATACATGCTCTCTGGTTGTCTGGAGGTGGTCCTGACCACTGAAAAACAGGGTGAATAATGGCTTATGCATATCAACAAATGGACTAAAGTCTGTAATTGTTGAATTGTCAGTTTAATGTTATGGTGTAAAGTCCATTCAGTCACTGGTTATGCAGTTCAGGGTGGGTTTGGAGTCTAACCGGAATTTCTGGGGGGCAACCAGTCCTTCTCAGTGGGTGCCACTCCTTCACAGGGTGACACACTTACACATGTAAACACTTTTTAGTTGTCACCTACCAATGTGTGTTTTTGGACCATGGGAGGAAATGGGAGCACCTGGAGGAAACCCACACGGACACAAGGAGAACACACAGACAGTCACCCAGAGTGGGGCTTGAACCCACAACCCTATGACCTTGGAGCTGTGTGACAACTACACTACCTGCAGTGCCACCGTGCTGCCCTCCGGTGTAAAGTTGATATATCACATTGTTGTAACTGTAGTTAGCTCATGGTCTATATTTCATATTGGTTATAAAACATTCTATAACATGCTATAGTTTTGAGTGTTCTCCTCACATCAGTTCTGCTATAATCATCCAACCTAGAGTCTCTGACACTTTCACTTGACTGCCATTCGAAAATGAGTTATTTTATTCTAGTAGAAGTACACCTCAGTAACTCTGCCCCTCCTCTCACACTCTCTTCCCTTTTGGGTTGTGAGTGGAGTCTAGGCGGATGTGAAAGTTTCACAGTGCATAGTACCTTACGGCCAAAGTCAGAAGTGATTTACAGGGATTTACTTGTGTGGTGTCAGCTTTGCTCAGTGGCTCTAAAATTATAGCAACACTAAACCCACAATGACTCTTTTAGGTGCTCTTTCTTTGGTGGGCTTTTCTGATTTGGTTTAGTTTTGTGATGTTTGTTCAGGCCAAAAATAAGATGTGACTCTCTTTGGTACGATTTTACTCATTAGCTTCAATATGAATTTGAAGAAAATGGAAGGAAGAACAGCCATTAAATCAGTCTCCTTTAGGAACCATTGAAATAAACATGCCAAGCTTTTCCCAGTGTGCCCTTTTAACTTAGTGTTGTCCTTTTAAATTCTCTAAATCAGTGGTTCTCAATCCTGGTCCTGAAATATGTCTGCTCCATGCAGAGGTATGAACTATTTAACTGATAAAGAAACTCATTTGACCCATTTATTGTTCTGATCTTGAACCTATTTCATAAAGTTCATTACAAAATATTGCAACAAAATGGTGAGATCCTTTTTAAGTACACATTTTGGACCCTAAGGCTGAAACATGTTTCACTAAAGGACACCAATGCCTGGTCATCGCTCTGCAATCGCACAGCGCTATTAAAACTCAACAAGCGCTCTTACATTTCTGGGGCTGTTAAAAAAACATAGAGAACGAATCATAGTGTCTGTAAATAGAGTTGGGTTTACCTGTTGCATAGACCATAAAAGAAAAGACTCAGTAAACGTTGGGGTGTGTGGTCTCTGAATAGCTGTCGGTAGAATTTTTATGAGGAGCCAATCTTACAAATGACTCCAGAGAGCTGGACAGTTGACAATAGACCCTGACAGTTGACAATAGACAACTTGACTCTCACTGTAGCGCCCCTTACAGCAACACTCATAATCACATTGCTTTCTGAAATGCATTGTGAGACATTTTTGAATGCAGCTTTGCATGAAACCCAGTCTGCGTAGATCGAAGCATCTGCGTTCACATCCTTGCGCCCCTAGGAGTGTGGTGTATGCATTTTACAAGGTTCTTCACAGACAATATCCTTTTTCAAGCAACTAAAAAGGATTCTGTTGGTCCTTCACTTGTAGCTCGTTTTCTCTTCTTTTCTAGTCCATTTAATCAATGTCATGCCCATAAAGTAGCCCTTAAAGCCTACGTAACTGATCAGAGCTCAGGTTTTACTCTCTAATCAATGTGGCAGTAGAGAACTGCACATCTACAGAACTTCATGGAGTGAAATTAGCATGCTGTGATATACCACAGTGGGCCGTAACTTTTAAGGCCAATAAAGAACAGCCCTCAGGCGGGACAAGACCCCCAGGGAGCCACTCAGCTTTACTGCCATTAGCTCCAGGCATATGTAGATCACCCTGATGCAGACTATTTATGATTCACTTTTTTTCCACTATAGACTCCCATAAAACATTGCTGTTGAGAAATCCCCCACAAAAAAACATATGGCTCACATCATCATAAGACACGCATGAAAATTTAATTCGCCGGCTTCTAAAAAAAAAGGAAAGGAAAAAAAGAAAAGGAGAGAGTTGGAAAAAAGCGAAGAAGAAAACAAGAGGCTGCATCTTCAGAAGAGCAAAAACAAAGACGTTCATGGATGGATGTTGAATAATGCAGACTGGGAAGGGCGGAGTGGAAGCCCCCCGGCATCCAACCCGGCTGTACAACATGAGAAGAAACACAAATCCTGTCACACTTTCACTGGATAGAATCAAACAAAAACAAGCTCAGGAGAACAAAGTCTCAGCTTCGGCTGTCCAGAACACAGTGGCATACACCACAAAATAAGGTTCTGAGTGGCCAGGAGATGAGGGAGGGTTTTCAATGCTTATGATTAATGAAAGTGACATCAATCGGCCAATCAGCACGCAGGAGAAACCAAAACCACGTCTTACATCAAAAAATAATCTCCCTGAAATGTGATGTGAATGTAGAGCGGCTGAAAAATCAACGAAAGGCTGATTTTGTTTAATGTTGTTTACTTATTAAAGGTATCCTAGGTGAGTTAATTATTTTAGCTCCCACTATAGCTTTGGAGTGTAATTAATTTTTATGTAATTCATTCCCTGTCCTGGAATCATGGGGGCGTAGTGGAACAGAGTGGGTTAGGGTTAGGGTTAGGGTTGGCCCAGACTAGCAATGACAGATGCTCTATTCTCTCCATTACCATCAATGAAGCATCGCAATGGTTTTGAAGCTGTAGGTTTAAGCTAAAAATGAAAGGTATGAAGCTTCATCATCTGAAGAGCTCACAGTCTTAACAAGCTTTCCCTTAGTTTAACTTCAGTTTATTTTTATATCCTCCTGTATGGTTGTTTTGCACCTGGGATATTAGGGAGGGCTGCATTGTCAGTGTTATTTGAGCCATAGACAAAAATGTATAAATCTACAACCCCAAATAAATGTATAAACATATAAATGTATAATAAATACAGCATTAAAAAATAGGTAAACCATCTCTGAGTTTGACTTAAGAGCTGAAGGTGTGGAGCTGTTGGAGATGCTAACACTGCCCATGAACAGCCAGAGGACGACGCCAAACTGCATTTTGGATTTGCCATGCCAGCCGCAGAGACTGTAGCGATTGGTCGGGAATTTGTGACACCCGCAATAGTCAAGCAGAGGACAAGTAAAATGAGCTCACAGTTTGTGCTTCCAACAGACGTGTTTCATGAAGGTTATGGACTATTGACTTTATTGACTGAATTAATCATGCCTGGTGTAAAAGGGCCTTTGTAGAAATCGATGTTTATGTGTAAGGTCAATGTTTATCCATTTGTTATAGTCCTGGACTTTATATCCATTGTTATTTTGTGCAAGAACAAAAGGTCTTTAGACATTTGTTACATAAAGTGAGGGGTACTAGATTTATATTACATCCCAGAGCTTGCTGAGGTGGCGTTTTCTAAGGTGTGAATGTGGTCAGCAGTGGTTTGACTGACCATTTCACAGCATGTGATCAGTTCAAGCAGGTGGATTTACAGCATAGTGTTTATTTTGGAGCGGTTTATAACGCTGTTGAAAAATATGGATGCACAAAGAGTGGAAAATTATTTAGAGGCAGGCTTTTCACTGCCTACACTTTTCCGGCCCACGGTGCAAATTATTTACAATCCCATTTCATTAAATGCCTTGTGTGTTCAGCTTGTTGTGGGTTTACCGCCCATGAAATGAGTTCATTTTAGATCCACGATACATAACCTCATATTACCTTTCACTAAAGGTAACAGAGGTAAGTGTCCTGCCAGTAGGAATGTGTTCACGGGATTATGGCCAGTTGATCACCTTCAGTTACCCATTCCCTGATCTGACTTGAAGAAAGGCTACTATATTCAATTAGACCACTAAGTTGAGTTATTGCTTTGCCCTGACGTGGGCTGCTTTGAGTAACTAATGGCTGGCGGCACTAGTAGAGCCGTCACTCGTCCTGATTACAGGGCCCTCTTACCCACTCCCTCAGTAATTATGGCCTTTCTTTTGCACAGCCATCCATTCTAAATGAGGCATAATCCACTGCCGCCAGCTCCAAATTAGGCTGCTATATCCCAGCTTTGAGTCTAGTGTGGAGCAGGCCTGTTGCAACAGATTGGTCACGGATGCTTTAAGGCAGTGCTTGACTTTTAATGGGCAGCGACCATGACGACACTTGAACCTTAAGCCCTGAATGGAGACTGGACTATACGGTAATGAACTAGGGGTGTTAAGTAAAAGAGAATTTGTCTACAATACGGCTGCTTTGATTTATGAGCCTTGATGACAGAGAGAGAGAGAGAGAGAGAGAGAGAGACAGAGACAGAGAAGAGACAGAGACAGAGAGAGACAGCGCTCCATCCCCTATTTTTATTTGCTTACACACAAGAAATTGCCACAAAGTCTAAGGTCAAAAATTTGGAAGTAACTGCACAACCATATGACGAGAAGAGTCATATGACGAATCATGACAGCTCTGCTCACGTGGGCCTTCTGTTTCTGAAACTAAGAAACTGATAACAGCTTAAGATTGGGTTCTCCTTCTCTGTTCAGTTGAGCTTGTAAACTACACTGTGATTTATGTTCAAACTGGATGAGGCTTGTGGAGAGGATTAATGATCAGTTGTCAGACAAAATAAAGTCAGTAAAGAAATGTTTGGAAATCATTGTTCCTTACAAAAGAGAAGCTTGAATACATTATGCTGAATTCAATGAAAGTAATAACATATTGAATCTAACCTGAATCATTCATTCATTCATTATCTGTAACTTCTTATCCAGTTCAGGGTCGCGGTGGGTCCAGAGCCTACCTGGAGTCACTGGGCGCCAGTCCTTCACAGGGCAACACAGACACACACATTCACTCACACCTACGGACACTTTTGAGTCGCCAACCAACGTGTGTTTTTGGACTGTGGGAGGAAACCAGAGCACCCGGAGGAAACCCACGCAGACACAGAGAGAACACACCACACTCCTCACAGACAGTCACCCGGAGGAAACTCACGCGGACACAGGGAGAACACACCACACTCCTCACAGACAGTCACCCGGAGGAAACCCACACAGACACAGGGAGAACACACCACACTCCTCACAGACAGTCACCCGGAGCGGGAATCGAACCCACAACCTGCAGGTCCCTGGAGCTGTGCGACTGCGACACTACCTGCTGCGCCACACATACACAGATTAAACACCGCCCAGACCTGAATCATATTGATGCTGAATTGAAATGTATCAGTGTTTAATCTGTGTGTGTGTTGTGTCTGATTTTGTGCTTTGTTCACCATATAGTGCACTGTTTTGGGGTTCTGCCATTTTGTAGTAGTGTCTGAGAACATAGTGGATCATTTTCAGTGAACTCTAACAATCCTACAGCACAGTGCACAAATTAGTGTACATTAGAAGTACTCTAGTGAATAACAGATAATCATAACCCACTGTGAGGTAAAACCCACATGATGCAGTGTCTGAAAACAAACTACTCTCCTGCAGTCAATTCCGAATAACTGTGTCTATGCTGAATTGTATTGGTGAATCAATTCCAGGCTGACCTGAATCATATTGATGCTGATCTGAATCCCATTTTTGCTGAATTGGATCATTTTGATAATGATTTGAAAATGAACGATTGAACTGATGAATTGAATGATATTGATCAGTGGTGTGACCATAATTTAACTGTTTATTCTGTTTACAAAAAGCGACAGCAGAATGTCATGTGGCTCGCAACTATCCTTGTGCTCCAGCTCTGAGACTGACATGGGGAATTAGCTATGGCTAGCTTGGTGGGCATGGTCTAGTTAGATCTGAGGTATTTATGCTTATTTGAATGTTATTGATGCTGATTTGAGTCTGATTTAGGCTGAATCAAATAGTATTGATGCTTATTTGAAAATTATTGATGCTGAACCAAGTCATATTGACTCAGCAATGAATCAAAGTGCATTTTCAATGCCTTTCCTCATTCGTTCTGAACATTATTCATTATCTGTAAGCACTTATCCATTTAAGGGTCGCAGTGGGTCCAGAGCCTACCTGGAATTATTGGGCGCAAGGTGGGAATACACCCTGGAGGGGGCGCCAGTCCTTCACAGGGCAACACACACACTCACACCTACGGACACTTTCGAGTCGCCAATCCACCTACCAACGTGTGTTTTTGGACTGTGGGAGGAAACCGGAGCACCCGGAAGAAACCCATGCAGACACAGAGAGAACACACCACACTCCTAACAGACAGTCACCCGGAGCGGGACTAGAACCCACAGTCTCCAGGACCCTGGAGCTGTGTGACTGCGACACTACCTGCTGTGCCACCGTGCCACCTATGAACGATTTTGCTCTCTCCTTTTTTTTTTTTTTTTTTTTTTTGTGGGGGTAGACTGCAGACTGTAGACTGCTGGTGTTTATTAGTTGAAGTGTACTTTATGGAGGCTACATCTAAAGTGCTGATGCTCCTTCAAGGTCATGTCTGTGAGACAATGAGAGCCAAGTCCTCAAGGTCTGTCCTTCCACTCTGACCTATACTAGCATCCAGCTTCTAGCATCCCACCGAGAATCAATTATGGCTGACTTTAACTAATCTCCTTAGGGTGCTGCATATTTAGTAGAGCATTTTCAGGCAGAGAATTAAATGAAAATGTCTCTCTCTCTCTCTCTCTCTCTCTCTCTCTCTCTCTCTCTCTCCGTATGTGAGGGCTCAATGTCGTCTAGTTTCACATTAAAATTCACCAATCTGGCACACACAGATTTAAAAGTAAATAATTTCTTTCCTTGATTTATTTCTCATATTGCAGACAGCTGTTGTAAATGTGTGATGTTATTGCCTGAATTGGATTAACATCATGGTAAAGCTGTGGTGGTCTCTTATGAAAATATCTTGTATTTTTCCTTCTACTTTTCTCTCAGGGGTGGGTAGCGTAGTCTAAAGACCCTAGTCTGTTGAAATAGATCTCTAAATGTCTTCAGACCCAGATTAGTTTCTTCGGTCAGTGTGCTAAAAGACCATCTGGTGCTGTCCAAAATGTGCTCCAATAATAACAGACCCATGTGAAACAATGTCATAACCCCATCAGTAAACACAGCCTAAATAAATGTTAACAGAACAGGGACATTTAGGGTTTTCTAGTCTTCTAGAGAAGGCCAAATAATATCAGGGAACTAGAATCTGCAAATCATCTGTTAAAATCCTGATTCTGCATTTAATGCTTCAGCAACTATTATAATAACACTCTTTTCATGGTTGAGTTTTTTGGAAACTCAAGTGGGTTCCCAGTTGGTAGGTCTTCAGGAGCTGAACTGAAAGCCCCAGAGGTTCAATTAACAAAGCATTAAGAGCTTGAAACTGATCCTTGATAGAGCCTTGAGCAACAGCAAAGTGGTCCATCTACTGATCCAGGATTTGTAGACTAAATGTAAACAATTAGTCACAGTCACACAGCTCCAGGGGCCTGGAGGTTGTGGGTTCGATTCCCGCTCCGGGTGACTGTCTGTGAGGAGTGTGGTGTGTTCTCCCTGTGTCTGCGTGGGTTTCCTCCGGGTGACTGTCTGTGAGGAGTGTGGTGTGTTCTCTCTGTGTCCACGTGGGTTTCCTCCGGGTGCTCCGGTTTCCTCCCACAGTCCAAAAACACACGTTGGTAGGTGGATTGGCGACTCAAAAGTGTCCGTAGGTGTGAGTGTGTGTGTGTGTGTGTGTGTTGCCCTGTGAAGGACTGGCGCCCCCTCCAGGGTGTATCCCCGCCTTGCGCCCAATGATTCCAGGTAGACTCTGGACCCACCACGACCCTGAACTGGATAAGCGCTTACAGGTAATGAATGAATGAATGAATGAATGTAAACAATTACAATGGAATTGTGAAAGAAGTGTTCTTTCCTCACAAAATAACCTTCAGCATTAGTACTATCATTTGAAAGCACTCAGGAGCAACAGAGTCCATTAGAAGCACATAGGAGCGAGTAAATAAAAGTTGAGAACAACCACCTGTTGCTGCTAAATGCACCAAAGCTACAAGACCAAAGCCTGACCCAGAGGTTAAATGACATCAGAGTACACCGGTAATAAAGTAGCTGTATACAACTCCAAATGACATCTCAGAAAAAGAAGCTTCTTACACTACTGGATGACATCTGACTCCCTGAGTCACGGCCCAGTCTGGAACAGGAGTCCTGATGGCAGCTATAGGAGTCGCCTGCTCACCCCTGCTCGGGAGAGCAAGGCCGTTTCAATATTCCCTTGAATGTAAGGCCAAGACGCCCATGGTGGAAGATGAAATATGTGTGGCCAAGTGAGAGAAATACTAAATAATTTCTCTTTATGAGTTGTAGCCTCGAGTTCCTCATCAATAATAAAGGCAGTCACAGTGCAGCACCGCAGCTCCACAGGGAACCCCATGTGACCAGGTCTATTAACAGCTCCCGCTCAGCCTCCAAAGATAAAACATTAGATCCCTTACTGTTAGCAGCCCTGCTTATTCCTCGCTTTAGCTAGCGACACTGCAGCATACCGAGGATTTAGAGATTGGGTGGTGGCTGCGTTCAGTTTCATTTTTCTTTTTTGAATGCCTTAGTGTGTGTTTTGCTTTTGCACATGTTTGGGATGAAAATAACCTGAAAATCAGGAAAGGAAAGTAATTTCAATTTTTACAAAAAATGAAAGAGCAGAGCCATTTCTTCTGAGGAGGTCTGGATTAGAGTTAGAGTTGGGGTTAGATTTACAAAATGATCACGTGACCACATTAACTTCCAAAATAGTTATTTGTTTTCAACAACACTGTCCTAATGCTACACATATGCATGACATCACCAACTGGTAGAAGTGGATCGGACACAGCAGTGCAACTGGAGTTTAAAAACACCGTGTCCACTCTACTAGACAGTCCTACCTCATTGGTTCACCTTGTAGACTTGTAAGTCAATGACAGTAGCTCATCTGTTGCTGCACAGTCTGTATTGTTCGTCCTCTAGTCCTTCATCAGTGGACACAGGGGGCCGCCCACAGGACGCTGTTGGCTGGATCTTTGGAGTTGGTGGACTGTTCTCAGTCCAGAAGTGACATTGAGGGGTTTAAATACTTCAGGAGCAGTGCTGTGCCAGATCCACTCTGACAACACCACCACAACACTGTCACTGCAGTGCTGAGAATAATACCCGTTTGTGGTGGCCCTGTGGGGGTCTTTACCATTGAAGAACATGGTGAGATGGGGATAACAATGTATGCAGAACAAAATGTGGATTCGTGTGTGTAATTGTAGAACTAGGGTCCAGGGTTGAATCCAATGACAGTGTGACAGAATATGAATGAATGAATGAATGAAACTGTGGGAATATATGGGGATCTCCTCGCAGTGAATTAATACATACATTAATGCTTAATATATCAGAAAATAACAGGAAGGATATACATTAATGACCACGTTAGTCATACATAAATAGCCATTAACAAGGGTAAACATCAAGTATCAACATCTTGTTAATTCAGTCTGCTAATTAATACTCTGACTTGCCTTATTTATTAAGATTCTTTAGATATTGGATGTACTTGGATACTGTGTGTTACATCTCTTTGCCCATTGATGTAGTCAAAATTATAGGCAGGGACATAAGCTTTGATTAAGATTGTTATGAGTTTATTAAGAGTTTTGTAGGTGTGTAAAATGGCTACCAGATTATAAATAAGTCACAATTATTACGCATACTATATGAAATATGAGGGCCAAATTTTGAGATATGTTTGTTAAACAGAACTAAGAACTAGACTAATTTCCTTATGGTCTTTTTTTCTGCCACGTTGTTCTGTGTGTAAGTGGGTTAAGCAAATTAATTAATTAATGTGGCCAATAGCAACCCTAAAGTCAAGAGTGACCTTATGAATGTAGTACAAAGCTCTTAATAAACTCATAGTAATTTTAATCACCGCGTATATCCCTGCCTATAATTTTGACTACATCAATGCACAAAGATATGTAACACACAGCATCCAAATAGATCCAATAATTAAATGATCTTAATCATTAATAAGTCAAGTCATAGTATTAATTAGCAGACTGAATTAACAAGATGTTGATACGTAATGTTTACCCTTGTTAATGGCTATTTATGTATGACTAACGTGGACAGTAATGTATATTCTTTGTTATTTCCTGATATATTAAGCATTAATGTATGTATTAATCCACTATGAGGAGATCATCAATGGCGTATTAATCTATGCTTATTTGTGCACCCGTTTTGTAAAGTGATACCTATAGTGGTGTATGTGTCCACCCTGATCAGGTATCCATCAGCAGGTTCGACACATTCATACAGTAGCCCACAGCTATTCGTTTCTTCATATTCACACTTGCTGCTTTTGGTAAATGATGGGATGTCGCACAATAAAATTGTTAAGGAAGTGACTTGTGGATTACAGTTTGTGTTGTTGCTGCTCTGTGCAGTTTGCTCATTACACAGGAGCCATGTCACAGGAGCAGTCAGGGAGGAATTTACTACGTTTCATCAGTTACTGTGCTTTCCTGCAGAGCAGCTTGAGACTCGGCTGGAGGACCACAAGGCTGAGGGAATGTTCTGATCAGCCATAACATTAAAATCACCTTCTTTTTTCACACTCTGTCAATTCTCTCAGCTCTACTGACCAAATAGGTGCCAGTGTGGTGCTACAACAACAAATTAGACTCCATCTGTTGCTTATTTTGTTAGGTGTCTTTCTCCCTGGTTTTCTACTGTCAGGAACACCAGAGAGCAGGCTGGATGGGGGATTGATCTCACCGCTGCAGTGAATGAGGCCTATAGGAATGTATAGCCTCACTAATGTGTGTGTGGCTGAATGCCATCAAATCCTCACAGCGATGTTCTAATCTCCATATTAAATCCTTTCCAGCAAAGGGGGAACAAACTCTCAACTGATATCCTTGCTTTCAGAAGTGATTTTGGGCAAGTGGGCGTCTACAAACAAATTTGGCCACACAGTTTTTGATTGTGCCTGATCTGGAAACTGATTCATATTCAGTGATTCATACATATGTATTACAAATGTCATGAGGAAAAAGCTTTCATAGTGTTGTGTAATTATCAGACAGTGGTAATCAGCAAAGGTGGGCTTCCTGCTACTGTCTCCTCTCTGGACGCTGATGTTAAACAGCCCCATGTTTCTTCTGACCTTATCCACCTCTGTGTTTTCCGGATATTTCGACCTGTTCTGCCCTACACTTCTCATGCTGCGGCAGCCTTGTTCATCCTCCGCCAGGGATCGCTGTCAGAAAGCAGCACAGCTCCGGCTCTCTTGATCAAAGCCTCGTCAGAATGAAATATGACACCAGGCGGGCTGTTCTCCCTAGCCCGCAAACCCACCCTCTCTCTTGCTCTCTCCCACATACACACACACACAAAGGAGAGAAATCAGCTGTGTGAGATGTGGAGTGCTCAAATTTGAAAACACACCATTACCACAGACTGCTACCAAAAGGGGCTCAGAAAGCATGCCATGGTTATAAACTCAGACTCTCATTACACAGCACTCTGTTACTCACAGCATGTTGTTAATGAAGGAGATGGTCAATACAAATCGTTTTGTTTCAGCTGTGTCTTCTCTTTTGGTTCAACCGAGACCAGTCTGACTGAGTGATGAAACATTGGTGCCAAACTGATGCAAAAGATTTTTCAGAATTATTGAATATGGAATATAGAATATAGAACCTATGAAACAGATATGCCCAGTGAGTGGACGAAAAATTAGAAACACATGTTTTACTACAAGGGACTGAAAGCCCAATGTAAAAGAATTTTGTGTGAGTGGACATACAAGGAATGTTTCTAAAGAAGTGACTAGTTAATGGGAACATAATGTAGGTGTTCCCATTAATGTGACCAGTGTGTGGAGCTGTTACTAATAAAGTGATCAATGCATGGTGGTGTTTCTATTAAAGTGACCAGTGTGTGGAGGTGTTTCTAATAAAGTGATCAGTTAGTGGGGGTGTTTCTAATAAAGTGACCAATGTGTGCAGGTGTTTCTAATAAAGTGACCAGTGTATGTAGGTGTTTCTAATAAAGTGACCAGTGTGTGGAGGTGTTTCTAATAAAGTGATCAGTTAGTGGGGGTGTTTCTAATAAAGTGACCAGTGTATGTAGGTGTTTCTAATAAAGTGACCCGTGTATGTAGGTGTTTCTAATAAAGTGACCAGTGTATGTAGGTGTTTCTAATAAAGTGACCAGTGTGTGCAGGTGTTTCTAATAAAATGACCAATGCATGGAGGTGTTTCTAATAAAGTGACCAGTGTGTGCAGGTGTTTCTAATAAAGTGACCAACGCATGGAGGTGTTTCTAATAAAGTGACCAGTTAGTGGAGGTGTTTGTAATAAAGTGACCAGTGTGTGGAGGTGTTTCTAATAAAGTGACCAGTGTGTGGAGGTGTTTCTAATAAAGTGACCAGTGTATGGAGGTGTTTCTAATAAAGTGACCAGTTAGTCGAGGTGTTTCTAATAAAGTGGCCAGTCTATGGAGGTGTTTCTAATAAAGTGACCGGTGTATGTAGGTGTTTCTAATAAAGTGACCAGTTAGTGAAGGTGTTTCTAATAAAGTGACCAGTTAGTGGAGGTGTTTCTAATAAAGTGACCAGTGTGTGGAGGTGTTTCTAATAAAGTGACCAGTGTATGGAGGTGTTTCTAATAAAGTGACCAGTGTATGGAGGTGTTTCTAATAAAGTGACCAGTTAGTCGAGGTGTTTCTAATAAAGTGGCCAGTCTATGGAGGTGTTTCTAATAAAGTGATCAGTGTATGGAGGTGTTTCTAATAAAGTGACCAATGTGTGGAGGTTTTTCTAATAAAGTGACCATGGAGTGCTGATATAAGTGTGGAGTTTCTTGTAAAGTAAATGCTAGGCAGTTAAAGCTAACTTTCAAGACTTCCATAGTTTGCAAAATCACAGCTTTTCTGGACCAAGCAGGGGTCAGTATGTAGGTCAGGAGTCATGTCATGATTGCAGTCATCAGAGCAACTCAGAGTCAAATAGTTCTAGCTCTACCCCCTACTGTAGGAAAACAATGTCCTTTGCCGGCTCACCTGCAGTCTGACCAAAAATCCCCCACTTTTCTGCCTCAGTGCCTCTCTGCACCAGACGTCTGAACATTTCAGTGAAAATCAAGTGCTTTGATTTCTGTTTAGTTGACGCAGTCAGAGTCTGCTCTCGTTCACTTCTAATTGCGTCTCACGCAGTCGGCACTTGTTTAAAGCAATCAAACATTTCGGATGCTGCAATGTTCCGCGCAGCTGTTTCACTTCACAGCTATTTGAGCAGAATAGCAGACAGATGTTTGTCAATCTACTCAATTCAAGTGAGTTTAGAGCAAGTGTAAACAGGCCTCCCTTTTTCCTTACGTCTGCTGAGAGTTAAGAGATGACAGTGACACCCGATAATGTTACAATTCAAGAAAATGATGATGAGCTTTGTTTGGACACTGAAGCCATCTTAAAGTAAAAGAACACTGCATTGTGTAACTTTTGGAGGAGTGTAGGCACTCACCCTCCAGTTCTGTAAATACGAATTATACTAGGGGGAGCCCCAGGTGCAAAAAAAAAATGTTGCCTAGTGTTTAATTAGTGAACACAAGATTATGAAATACATGTGCAACTGACCAGTAGAGTTCTTTATCTTCAGTGGAAATACAAACTGGATTCCAAAAACGTTGGGACACTTAACTCTAACTGTTCAATCGTCTCGGGCCTTCTTTGTCGCACCTTCCTCTTTATGATGTTCCAAATGTTCTCTATAGGTGAAAGATCTGGACTGCAGGCTGCCATTTCAGTCCCCGGATCCTTCTCCTACGGAGCCATGATGTTGTGATTGCTGCAGAATGTGGTCTGGCATTATCTTGTTGAAAAATGCAGGGTCTTCCCTGAAATAGGTGACGTCTAGATGGGAGCAGATGTTGTTCTAAAACCTGAACATAGTTCTCTGCATTAATGGTGCCTTTCCAGACATGCAAGCTGCCCATGCCACAAGCACTCATGCAACCCCATACCATCAGTGATGCAGGCTTCTGAACGGAGCGTCAATAACAACTTGGGTTATCCTTGTCCTCTCTGGTCCGGATCACATGGCGTCCCAGTGTTCCATAAAGAACTTCAAATCGTGACTCATCCGACCACAGAACAGTCTTCCATTTTGACACACTCCGTTTTAAAAGACCCCTGGCCCAGTGCAAACGTCTGAGCTTGTGGAGCTTGCTTAGAAATGGCTTCCTCTTTGCACTGTAGAGTTTCAGCTGGCGACGGCGGACGGCACAGTGGATTGTGTTCACTGACAATGCTTTCTGGAAGTATTCCTGAGCTCATTCTGTTATTTCCTTGACAGTGGCGTTCCTGTTTGAGGTGCAGTGACGTTTAAGGGCCCGGAGATCACGAGCATCCAGTAGAGTTTTATGACCTTGACCCTTACGTACAGCAATTGTTCCAGATTCTCTGAATCTTTTGATGATGTTATGCACGGTTGATGATGATAACTTAAAAGTCTTTGCTATTTTACGCTGGGTAACACCATTCTGGTATCGCTGCATTATCTTTCTGCCCAACAATGGTGGAATTGGTGATCCTCTTACCGTCTTGGCTTCAGAGAGACACTGACACTCTGAGAAGTTCTTTTTATACCCAATCATGTTGTCAATTGACCGCATTAGTGTTAATTGGTCTTCCAGCTGTTCGTTATATGCTCAGTTTCCTTTTTCCAGCCACTTATTGCTACTTGTCCCAGCTTTTTTGGGATTTTGACTATTTGTTACACTTACTCAGATTAAACTTTTGATCCATCATCTATGTTCTATTACGAATAAAATATTGACATTTGCCATCTCCACATCATCGCATTCAGTTTTTATTCACAATTTGTTTAGTGTCCCAACCTTTTTGGACTCCGGTTTGTAGTTCTTTAAAGTGTCCTGTGCTTCTTAAAAGATGAAAAAGTCAGTCGCAGCATCATTGCTCTTAGTAAAAAGGACAGCGATGGGAAAAAGGAGTCTGACGAACAGAATAAAGTCCACACTGTGAAGAAGACCTTTCTAATTAAACCAGCATCAGCACTTTCCCTTCTTGTCCCAGGACACCGTCCCTCGCTTTTTTATCACCTCCTTCTGCAGTCTCATTTGGTACTGGAGGAAAGAGAGAAAGAGAGAGGGAAAAATCAGAGAGGGAGAGATGAAAAAGGCGGCAGCAGCTCGACTTATCTTTATTTTCTCACCCTCGCTCAACCCCTCGTCAAGGTCTCGTAACTGCACGGCTTTTTCTGATAGCGATTTGTTCTCTGCTGTTCACATAATGACTTTGCTTTATCTTCAAAGGCTTTTCTGATTTCCGCGTTGTTGCTTATAGGACAATTAGAGGCCTGAGGCTTCTGAATGATGAGCTTATAAAAGGGCCGCAGAAGCACTACTCCAGACACAGTGGGCTGACCTCGCGCTTGACTCGGTTGGTCACACTCTTTCGGTGTATGGAACAGATCGTATCTTACATTGGGAACTAAATCGAGTTTCATTTGTTGGATTCAGCCGTGTTGTCGGCTTCTAGTTGTGACTGGAAGACTTTTCGAGGCACGTAGCCTTTACAAGAAAGTGGCACACGTACATGGGCGCAGACTCCAATTCTTTTCCTCCAGACTTGTCATCTCGTCATTGAAAATGCTGGGATTTGTAGCAGAGGACCTTCCACGGTGGAAACATTTAAATCTTCTCCCTGCTGAATGGCTCCAACATGCCGTGTTTGTCCCATTTACATATGCATTTGCTCTTCAAATGACTTTTCATATTTAATGAGGAGCGGCACGGTGAGGGCTGGAAAATGTCACGTTAGAAGAACAGTACTGTCTCCAATTAAAGTTCGGTTTTACCTCATAATTAGATATGTATATATGCCGTCTGGGGGTCTGCAGGCCAGGGGGCCTCTAAATTAAACACTAAACTCTTCATTATTTTGTCCGCTCTCCGCATTCCCTGAATATTGCACAAAGGCTGCACGCTGACAGCAGGGAAAAGAGCTTGCATTAGATTTGCATTTCTTCATAATAAGTAATACTAGAAGATTTGATTAGATGTGATTGCCATTTGAATTTGAAGGGACAGTCAGATATGCAGCGAATACTGCTTATGTGACCCAAGACCACCCCCTCACCCAATAGTTCTTGGCTCAGGAGCAGTGGAAGTGGGATACCTGGAGTGTTAGGACTCTGTTTGACACACCTACATTGTTGTTCCACCTTGTAGATGTAAACTCAGAGAGAGTAGCTCATCTGTTGCTGCACAGTTTGTGTTGGTCATCTTCTAGTCCTTCATCAGTGGACACAGGATGCCGCACGCAGGACACTGTTGACAGGATGTTTGGATTATTCTCAGTCCAAGAGTGACACAGATGTTTACAAACTTCAGCAGCATGGCTGTGTCTGATCCACTGCAACACACAATAACACACCACTACCATGTCAGTGTCACTGCAGTGCTGAGAATGATCAACTACCAAATTAATATCTACTCTCCAGTGGGTAAGTAGGGGTCCTACTCGATTGAAGAACAGGGTGAAAGGGGACTAAGAAAGTATGCAGAGCAACCAATGGACTACAACTGGTAACTGTCAAACTACAATCTGTACCTCTAAAGCCAGATCAGTTTAACTTTATTGCTCGCTTGGATCCCCACGTCAATGTCAAGGCTGTATTGAGTTAATTACCCAGGACCCCCACCCACATGTTATGTAGACCGCTGACTTGCATCTGGAAGGTTACGACTTCATCTTATCATCGTATTTCCACCACTTCTGCATTAGGCGGCTCTTTAAAGATCTGGAGTGAAGACAAAATGAAAGGATTCCCTCTCTGCTCCTGCACTCCAGAATCCCATCTCATCAGATTATAAGGGAGCCTGCAGCCACTGGGGCAAAGTCTCCAGCCACTGGGGCTGTCTGATGGAGAGAGAGAGGGAGGGTGTGGGTACAAAAGGAAATGCACATTCTTATGCGTGAGTGAGTGCAGGACAAGGCCAGTGTCTGAGTACTGGAGGCAGACAGGTGAATGAAGATTGTGGCACTGGACACTTTTTTGCCTTGGGGTGTTTCCATAAGCACAAATGCACTTTTATCCTGACCAGACCTGGTAATGTCTAGGCACAGGACAGTCGTGGTCCTGTCGGGATCATTGCTATATATATGTATATATATATATATATATATATATATATATATATATATATATATATATATATATATATCAAAATGCAGTTTAAAATATACTGTCATGGAGAAGGTTTTCTTTTTCACACCACTTAGGTCCAGGTACTGACTGGATACACAATCCATAAACACATGTGTTAGGTGTTAGGCTGCATGAAATTGCAGATGTGAGTGACAGGGTGAGTGTTTGAAATTGCCCACAGATGTGAGTGACAGGGTGAGTGTTTGAAATTGTCCACAGGTGTGAGTGACAGGGTGAGTGTGTGAAATTGCCCACAGATGTGAGTGACAGGGTGAGTGTGTGAAATTGTCCACAGGTGTGAGTGACAGGGTGAGTGTGTGAAATTGCCCACAGATGTGAGTGACAGGGTGAGTGTTTGAAATTGTCCACAGGTGTGAGTGACAGGGTGAGTGTGTGAAATTGCCCACAGATGTGAGTGATAGGGTGAGTGTTTGAAATTGTCCACAGGTGTGAGTGACAGGGTGAGTGTGTGAAATTGCTCACAGATGTGAGTGACTGGGTGATTTTGTGAAATTGTCCACAGGTGTGAGTGACTGGGTGATTTTGTGAAATTGTCCACATGTGTGAGTGACTGGGTGATTTTGTGAAATTGTCCACAGGTGTGAGTGACTGGGTGATTTTGTGAAATTGTCCACAGGTGTGAGTGACTGGGTGATTTTGTGAAATTATCCACAGGTGTGAGTGACTGGGTGAGTGCGTGAAACTGTCCACAGATGTGAGTGACAGGGTGAGTGTGTGAAATTGCCCACAGATGTGAGTGACAGGGTGAGTGTTTGAAATTGTCCACAGGTGTCAGTGACAGGGTGAGTGTTTGAAATTGTCCACAGATGTGAGTGACAGGGTGAGTGTGTGAAATTGTCCACAGCTGTGAGTAACTGGGTGATTGTGTGAAATTTTCTACAGATGTGAGTGACTAGGTGAGTGTATGAAATTATCCACAGGTGTGAGTGACAGTGTGAGTGTATGAAATTTTCCACAGGTGTGAGTGACAGGGTGAGTGTGTGAAATTGTCCACAGGTGTGAGTGACAGGGTGAGTGTGTGAAATTGTCCACAGGTGTGAGTGACAGGGTGTGTGAAATTATCCACAGGTGTGAGTGACTGGGTGAGTGCGTGAAACTGTCCCCAGTTGTAAGTGTGACAAGCTGAGTGTGTGAAATTGTCCACAGATGTGAATGTTTAACTTATTGGGTGAGAGTGTAAAACTGTTTTGTATGAGTTTGAGTGACTGGGTGAGTGTGTTTCTCCCTCCCAACGACTCCAGGTAGGCTCTGGACCCACTGCAACCCTGATCAGCATGATCAGTTGTAATCAGCAGTTACAGAAAATGAAAGAATGAATCAATGAATGTATGAATGAATGTATATTGCATTACCTGCTGTTTGAGTTTTGTTCCATAGGCTAATAAATCTAATAGCAGTTGATGATAAACCCTTTACGGACTAGACAAGTCCGCTGTGATAGTATCATGTGGGCCACTGGGATAGACAGCCCTGGAGATGAGGATGGGGCCGGAGAGCGTTGAAATTCTCTGGACCTCCCCAAAGGCAGTCTGTAATCTTCGAGTCCCAAGCAGCCATTTTACTGAAGAGGGCTGAGGGGAGGTGTGCGACTCCTCTGCTCCCTGATGGCCTCCGGGGTTTTCTGATCAGGAGAATGAAAAGGGGGTTTAGGAAAGAGCTGATTGTGCAGAATGTGGGTTTGGAGCAGAAGCTGTTTGAGCTTAGCTGTGCGTTTGATACTTAGATTGAGCCAGTCTCCCACAGTGCACGGCTCTGCTCGCAGAGTTCTATTGCATATTGATCCAGAACGAGAGAGAGAGGAAACAAGAGAAGGCACAAAAATAGTCTTTTGAGCAGATCTTGTTGAACCTGCAGCTTGTCATAACTCGCTCACCAGCCTATTTTGTCATATTTTCAACTTAAGCACTCATGTGTAATCATTAAATCTGTTGGAGTACTGCTTCCTGTAATAAGGGAGGTGCGTTCAGTTCACATGCACAAAGAGAAAGGGATGGCTTTGTTTTAATAGAGCTGTGCTCTTCGTTTGCTGGAGATCGCAGTGGATTGGAGTAAGTTTTCAAAGCAGTGGAGCTATATCAAACCTACCCTCGGTCTGACACTCGTACACATACCTCTGCATGTCCTTGTCCTCCAAGTGTCATTTCTAGTTCAGGTGATTAAAAGAATTTCATAACTGGAAATTCCAAGCCCTGACCTTCTAAGGAAATTGAATAGATTTTTGTCCTCAAACCAAGCAATTAAGCATTGGCTGGTGACATCTCCCTCTCTGAGTGAAAAGTTATCTCATCCCGCTGCATGCAGTCGTTCCTTCCTACTTGTTGGTAGGAAAGTAAATCTCAGTAGGAGTAATCACTACTGAAAACTTTGGGTTTATGAAAGTATAGCCCTGCTGTTTTCTTTCCAAACTGGATGAGACGTTTAGTCTTTCAGAATGTCTTAATGTGCAAGGGTTTACCGTAGAGAAACATTCTAATAGGAGCAGGAAGTTATGATATCTATATCTACAGCAGAAATATAAGCAAAAACAAAAAAGCCAGTGGTCATATCATCACTTTCCAAAGACATATATATATATATCCAAAATTGTAACTTCATACGACAAGGAAGAAACCATTCTTAATTTCTGGTGAGAGACAATATAAAAAGATCTTGATGGAGCATTCTATTGGACCATTCATTATGAAACATTTAGAAAATGTGAAGAACAGTTGGTGTGTTTAAATGATTGTAATATAGTAAACTAAAAAAAAAAAAAAATCAACAAAAACAGAGATACATGTGTTTATTTGGACAGTGACAATTAAAAGAGTGACATCCAGGGACTCCAGAGTTGTGCAGTGGTCTTGGTGTTAGCACTGTCATTAGGAAATCATTCATTCATTCATTCATTATCTGTAAGCGCTTATCCAATTCAGGGTCGCAGTGGGTCTAGGACCTGGAATCATTGGGCGCAAGGCAGGGAATACACCCTGGAGGGGGCACCAGTCCTTCACAGGGCAACACAGACACACACACACACACACATTCACTCACACACTCACACCTACGGACACTATGGAGTCACCAATCCACCTACCAACGTGTGTTTTTTGGACCGTGGGAGGAAACCGGAGCAGCCGGAGGAAACCCACGCGGACACGGGGAGAACACACCAACTCCTCACAGACAGTCACCCGGAGCGGGAATCGAACCCACACTACAACACTACCTGCTGCACCACCGTGCCGCCCCATTGGGAAATCACTAATAGTTATATCTGAATATTTCTGAGACCTATTTTACCATAAAATGGCTCCCAAATATCCCCATGAATGGATTTGAGATAGGTTTTACAACAGAATCGTATCTCTGAACTCTTACAACTGTGGCACAATTGTCGAGTAAATTCACAGACATTTCATGCAACAACTAACTGTGATGCAGGTTTAACAAAAACATATGAAACACCAAATTAGAAATGCTCTCTTATACATCTTTTAAAAGTGAAATGATCATACTGTAGCATTAATAGGTTGTCTACCAAAATTGTATATGTTGTGTCTGTCGACAGAATGGGTCACAGTAGTTGGATTGGAATGAGGTCAAGAACTTATACTGTGTCATCCCTAAATTTAACAGTGCTGATATACCTTGTGTATGTTTGTGTTTGTTTATGTGTGTGTTTTGTTTATATATGAGAGGATACAACCTGACATTATCAAGTATTTCCCCTACCAGTTTACAGCACTGTTTCTGTCATTGTTCTTTGGGCACATAGCAGACAGGTTGTGGTTTTAGTGAAACAGTGCCACCAGTGGACAGGAGCTTACTTTTAGTAAAAATAAATAGTAAAATAATGGCAATTTGTAAATTGTCTTTCTGTCCATGTCCCCATGGGTAAGGGTTGGTCAGAGTTAGGGTTACGTTTAGTGTCGGGGTTATGTTAAGGTCATGGTTAGCTTTGGGCCACTAGCAGTGGGTTAGTAAGTGTCCACAAAATAAATAGATGTCAGTAATGTCTCTACAAAACTATGAAGAGAAGACTGTGTGTGTGTGTGTGTGTGTGTGTGTGTGTGTGCTGTTAAGATTGCAGGTTGCATTGATGCTGCTGTCATGGTGATAATGTTGCACTGGGTGTTGCATGATTCACTAATAGAACAGAGGAAGGAGAGGGGAGAGAGATTGGTGTTTGAAATAAAGGAACAACTCTCTATGAGGTAAGTGTTGCAGCGAAAAATATTGTGACATGACAAGTTGCTCGCCACGCTTCTCCGAGGCTAATTAAGCCCCGAGCAATCAGGCCCCACAAGGACTCCACTCGCGCTCTGTTTCTCGCAGCAAACTATTTTTCACTGGCAAACCTCCAGGCCTTCACACAGCCAACCAAAGCCTCACTCACTTTCTTCTTCTGTCTCTCTTTCTCTTTTCTCTCACCACTGCCTTCCCCCTCCCCTGTCCAACCCCCCTCCTTTTCATTCTAGCTCTGCTTTGCATTTGTAGTGTAGAAGAAGCAAGAAAGCATTTGTTTGGAAGAGGATGGAAGCTTTTTCTTGTGCACCCCACTTCCTCAGGCTTGGCTGCATTTTCCTATGCATTCTCTCTGTCTCTGCTTCCATTCCTCCAGCCCATGAAAACAATCACAGTGCTTGCTGAGTAGGTCCCATGCATTTTTCATAGAGCTGAGGAGGCTTCAGGAGTGTAGGGAAAACTTTCCTGGCCCCCGACGACCTCATCCCCCATCACACGTTTGCAGTCTTTATCATTGAATTGACGGGATTGATTCGCGAGGGGGTTAATGGTTTTTTCCTGGCACTTGGATCACTGGCATCCTAAATATTTTATCAGGGAAAGCCAAGTCTTTGTAATAGAGGGGAATTGATGCACGTGGGGTGTGTGTGTGTTGGTGTGTGGATCCCTTCTATCGTAAGGCTTTTCCGTCCAATCCTTACTATTGTGTCCAGTTTGCTTCTGGAGAGTGCGTGCCGCGATCCGTTAGGAAACAACTGCAACTGAAGGAGAGGTTTTAAGTGCTTGCTTTTGACATGACAATGGAGATACCACATGGTTCAAAATCTCTAGTGTCCTTTCTACCAACCATCATCTGCACTTTAAAACCCCCAGAATACTTACTGCACACTCTACAATACACACTGGAGCCTTGGAAGTGCAGGTTCATATTCAGTGAGGTCTGGCCCCTGGGTTTGATGGCTTGTTCCACTGACCATCCACCATGGATGACCACAGAAAGCTCTGGCACTGTTAGCAGTGAATTCGGTGTAGTTTCTCTTCATGACCAAGTGGAAGAACGCCACAAAACAACAAAACAACATAACACAATGTCCAGAGATGCTAAATATTATGGAAAACCACCTGGATTTAAATTAGTGTTAAATCCTGCATCTCAAGACATATACGTACATATTAGACTAAAATACTAATCCCAGAATTACTGCAATAGTAATTCATAGTTCCCTTCATGGATGTACATGTAGCTTTGTGACCCGTGTCATTCTCCCTGCTGTTTCATGGGATATGGACTCCAGGTCCCAAGATCCCTCAGGAGATCACAGGTCCAGGAGCTCTCTTGAGTTCTGATTAGGAACACCTGCAGGTGGACTATTTAAACAGTGGTCCACATGTAGTATGTGCATCTGCCTTTTTTTCTGTGTTTATTTTAACCTACTCTTTTTATTATACTGTGGTTATATTTCTTGACGCTACATTTTAGTGTCATCCTTCTCGTTAAAGTCCCCATGTTCTGCACACATTGGCCTCTATGTAGCCCCAACCCTAAATTCCAAAAGGTGAGTAGTGGCAGGATTTCTTTCCCAACAGAGCGTAAACAGCTTTCTCCCACAACAGTTTACAGCACTGTTTCTGTAAACCTTCTTTGGGTATGTAACAGGTAGTTTGTGGCGTATTTGCAAAACAGTGCCACCGGTGGACAGGAGCTCACTTGTAGTGATAGTAAAATATGACAACTGTCATAAACAGTACTGATTTAATTGAGCTTGTTAGCTTTTGATGCTTCTTGTTCACTCATCTAACTCCTGTTTAAAATAATGGATTTTAAATTCCACGAATCTGGACAAGAAATATGCATTTTACATGGTACTCCTTCAAAAAATTTTTTATTTCAGATTGACATGTTAATGAAGACCTAGCAGCATGTGCCTAAAACCCTTTTTGTTGTCATGGCTTTCCTTTCATCCACTTTAATTTGACAGTGCAGCAGGTGACTCTCACTGCTATTACGCTATTAAGCCAAAATCAAAAAGACACGGTACGTCACAAGCCGTCATGTCTCTACATACGCTTCCTCTCAGGCTTTAATTTTCTCTGATTCATCTGACACAAAAGTTCCTATTGAAGAATCTCACCTCCTTTCATGTTCTCAGGCAGAAACAGCAGCGTGAGGCTTTACAACGGCACACACACTTGATTCAGATGGGGCTGTTCGAACAGCGCATTCAGTATTCAATGTGGAGTGGAGGATGTCTGAGAGTCTGTAGAACTTCAGAATAACATGTCTGAAGAAGGACATGGGTTTGAAAAGAAATAAAAACTGCTTCCTTGCTTGAAAGTTCCCGATAAAGAGAAATTTGCTGATTTATTGAATTTTAAAAGCCAATTCTCTCATTCAAAGCCTAGTGTTAGAGCTAATGAAATATCAGTTGTGACCCTCTTCCAATGTGTCTTCACTAGCGTCTCATGTTGGATGCATGGAAATGCAATGTGTTGCAGTTCCCAATGTGTAGCTTTTTACTGTGCGTGGAAAAGTACAGCAAAAGATTCGTAACATTTTGTATTTATCTGTATTATGAGGATCTTTTTGGGGCGTTAAATCCTTCACACATTGGGTTACTATCATGACTGCTGTGAATGGTTCTAACTCATCATCATTGACATTATCACTGCTGCTGTTCATTTAGTCATTAATTTCCTGTAAAAGCTTCAACCTGAACAGGGTCAAGTTGGATCCAGCGCCTACCTTTCCATCACAAGGCAAACCCCACTCACTCACATACACCTACGTGACACTTTAGCATAGCTATTCTACCTGTGTTTGGCCCATGAGAGGAAGCCAAATCACCCAGAGGAAACCTACACAGACACAGAGAGAACACCAAACTCTTCAGATGTTGACCCAAGGGAAGAAATTGAATACAGAACTCTGAGAGAGACCCTTGAGCTGTGACTGAAGCCCTATATATAAGTGTATATATTTGTTGTTGACACTGATTGTGACACTGAAATCGGTTTGAGTTAAACCTCCACAATGAGCCATTTCGCATCGGACTGTATGGAATTACTTTGTTCACACCTCATCGATTGGATAATGCAGTGATTTTGAAAATCAATGGGATTATCCTTTTAATAAAATCTTTGTTCTAGAGAGAAGCGCACGCGCAAGTAAAACACACAGTGCTGAACAGTACGAGAGCTTTGGGACATTGTCTGGAGTGGAAAGCTTTATACAAGTAAAATTGAGCTGAATTGAATTGAAAGCCAGGGAAATGAGGTGGATAAAACAATGAAATAACATCAGTGGAGTGAAACTGAACAGCAAATTGGTACCACACTGACAGGTATATGGCCTGCATACAGGTTTAGATAGTGGCAGAATACATTTGGCATATACACGCTCTCGCAAACACAAAAATCAAGACTGCAGTGTCATATTTTGGAGAGTGAAAGAATCTAAAGCCTCACGTATACGAAGGTGACCTCATGCTACGTCATGGTACAACAATCACAAGTCTAACTGTGCACACACTTGTATAATCTCCATTCGAAAGCATCATCAGTAGAACAGGGCAGTCTCTTCATATTTAAACACAAGCAAAGGGCACCAATCCCCCAAGGACTGGAGCAGTGAGTCTGTTCTCCGGCGTGATGGAGCTCATTGCAACACTTTTGGAATGAGTTGGAGTGGTATTCATGGTCCAGGAATAATCACCCGACATCCAACATTAGTACATCGCCTCAGTAATGCTCTAGTGGCTGAATGCAGTCAAATCCACAGTGATTTTCCACAGTGAGTGTGTGATATCATCCACAGGTGTGAGTGAGAAAGTGTGTGAAGCTGCCCACGGGTGGGTGTGTGAGTGATTGGATGACTTTGTTGAGCCCTGTAATGGACTGGGACGGCACGGTACGGTGGTGCAGCAGGTAGTGTCGCAGTCACACAGCTCCAGGGACCTTTAGGTTGTGGGTTCATTCCCGCTCCGGGTGACTGATTGTGAGGAGTTTGGTGTGTTCTCCCTGTGTCCACAAGGGTTTCCTCTGGGTGCTCCGGTTTCCTCCCAAAAACATACGTTGGTAGGTGGATTGGCGACTCAAGTGTCCGTAGGTGTGAGTGTGTCTGTGGTGCCCTGTGAAGGACTGGCGCCCCCTCCAGGGTGTATCCCCACCTTGCGCCCAATGATTCCAGGTAGGCTCTGGACCCACCGCGACCCTGAACTGGATAAGGGTTACAGATAATGAATGAATGAATGAATGTAATGGACTGGCCCCCTGCGTAGGGTGTGATCCAGCTCTCTGCCCAACAATTCCAGGTAGGCTCTGGATCTACCATGGCCCTTACCAGGATGAAGCTGTTACACAAACTGAATATGAGTTATTATGATATCAGATTGAATCTTGAGACATATTAATTAGAGATTATATAAGATAATCAATATAAGATGATTTCATTTTTGTTGCCCTTTGAAGGACTGGCGCCCCCTCCAGGGTGTGTTCCCGCCTTGCGCCCAATGATTCCAGGTAGGCTCTGGACCCACCGCGACCCTGAACTGGATAAGGGTTACAGATAATGAATGAATGAATGAATGTAATGGACTGGCCCCCTGCGTAGGGTGTGATCCAGCTCTCTGCCCAACAATTCCAGGTAGGCTCTGGATCTACCATGGCCCTTACCAGGATGAAGCTGTTACACAAACTGAATATGAGTTATTATGATATCAGATTGAATCTTGAGACATATTAATTAGAGATTATATAAGATAATCAATATAAGATGATTTCATTTTTGTTGCCCTTTGAAGGACTGGCGCCCCCTCCAGGGTGTGTTCCCGCCTTGCGCCCAATGATTCCAGGTAGGCTCTGGACCCACCGCGACCCTGAACTGGATAAGGGTTACAGATAATGAATGAATGATTTCATTTTTGCAGTACATCATGCAGTAAGTGACCTTATAGATGGATAGGATTGATTCAGCCTAAGTTTCCTGCAGACTTTCAGGCTCACTGTTTTTGCACCATTCAAAGGCTTCTAATTGTGCTTTCACAATGCTAAGGTGATAGCGCCGCATTGTCCAGCTGTAGCACGCAATCCTTCAGACATCTGCTGGGATTTCTGCATGGCCGTTATTTGAGGCAATGTAGAGCTAAACGATAATCCGTCAGCGGAAGTTATTCGGGGGGTTCTTCAGTGGTACTAGGCGTTCTATGAGAATGTACAGCCTTCCTGTGTTCTCTTGCTTTCAGGTCCCTGTGTGCCTCATTTAAAAGGTGACAGGCCCTCTAGAGCTACCTATGGGATCAATTAAGGCAGAGTCAAATCCAACGCAAGGCCACAGGCTTAAACTGTGTTGGAGACACGCTGCTCGACAGCAACTTCACTGGCTGTGCTCAGGGTCTGGCTGTGTGAACTGGACAACTCGCTGTTCTTCATGAGAGCACGCATGGCTTGAGTAGTTCACAGCAAGGTCATTTGTTGGATGTAATGGGTGTAATTGGCAATGGTCATACATTATTTTGTTTTGCCTTAATGGATCCAATTTATCAAACATATACTGTAAGAATGTTTGGTTATAGTTGCTGCTCACTGGGGACAGAATGCCGCAGATAAAACCAATTACAGATGAACAGATAGGAATGCACATCAGAATATTAATTCATTCATTCATTATCTGTAACCCTTATCCAGTTCAGGGTCACAGTGGGTCCAGAGCCTACCTGGAATCATTGGGCGCAAGGCAGAAATACACCCTAGAGGGGGCGCCAGTCCTTCATAGGGCAGCATGCACACACAATCACTCACACCTATGGACACTTTTGAGTCGCCCATCCACCTACCAATGTGTGTTTTTGGACTGTGGAAGGAAACTGGAGCACCCGGAGGAAACCCACGCAGACACAGGGAGAACACACCACACTCCTCACAGACAGTCACCCGGAGGAAACCCACACGGACACAGGGAGAACACACCACACTCCTCACAGACAGTCACCAGGAGGAAATCCATGCAGACACAGGGAGAACACACCACACTCCTCACAGACAGTCACCCGGAGGAAACCCATGCAGACACAGGGAGAACACACCAAACTCCTCACAGACAGTCACCCGGAGGAAACCCACGCAGACACAGGGAGAACACACCACACTCCTCACAGACAGTCACCCGGAGAAAACCCACGCAGACACAGGGAGAACACACCACACTCCTCACAGACAGTCACCCGGAGGAAACCCACGCAGACACAGGGAGAACACACCACACTCCTCACAGACAGTCACCTGGAGCAGGAATCGAACCCACAACCTCCAGGTCCCTGGAGCTGTGTGACTGCAAGTTTGTGTTGTGCTGCAATGAGTGGATCAGACACAGCAGGGCTCCTGGAGTTTTTAAACACTTACTGCCCACTGTATTTGTTGCAGCCAATCATCTGACTATGGCAGTTGTTGTGAAGTCATTTTCTTGAGTCAGGAGATGAGATGCAGGGAGAAAGTCTTTATTGAGTGATCACCGCATATGCCATCTCAGTTCAAAGAAAGACAATTTTTACCCAAGTCTTTGTCCTGAGATATGAAGGATATGTATATCATTTAAACAGATGTTTATTCTTCCTGAACCTCATATCTACAGACCTTTTTTTTAAAAAAAAAAAAAGCCCTTTATTCTAAATAAGACATGAAGTTTGTTGCGAATATGAATCTTTATTGGAGGAACGAACCTCAGACTCCTCTAAACTGAGACAGTGGAGAACCGTGTGGAATTTGTTTCCATGGTACTGCGCTTGGCTCCTTGTGTTATACGGTGGCATTTGGTCCCTGTAATGTTGGCTAATTTCTCTGTGCTGAATTTTTGACAGCTCATTTGGTGTGGTTTGAGTTGTGCCAGAGCTGGAGGGTGTCCACTTCACTGGCCGGGCCAGCAGATTACCTCCCAGAGGGTTTGGCTTCACGGTTTGTGTCTAACCCCACCCCCCCTCCAACCCTCCACCCCCACTCTCGCTAAGACACAGCAGCACGCTGCGGGGAATATGTTTACAATGCACGTTACGCACGGCTCATTATGCTTTTAAAAGGTTTGAGGAGCGGGGGCCAAAGAAAGCATGTGTCAGACAGTACTGTTGAACCACCTGCACTTCCCCTTGGGCTTACATCTCTCCTGCTGTGTGGGCTTGCTGATTAATGTTGGATAGATTTGAAACTTCTTGTTCTAAACCCCTTTTGTTGATAGTCAGTGCCACTGTGCCCTCTCTCATTAAATGGGCTGTGAATTGTGATTCGTAAGTACGTTTTATAAAATAATATCAACCAGTTCTTTTAACTGAGACATTCAAAGCAATGTGATTTTAACAAAATCAAAGCTTGCTAAGTAGAGATACTACAACTTTTGAAATGTCTCTGCAGCCCCCTTAGCACCCCACTGTGCTCCCCTAGGCCGCTGTAAAGACACCAGCCATAAATGTTAATTTCTTGAGATAGCTATCATTAGGAAACTGCTACTCTGCTGCTATATTATTGCTATAGGCCTGCTGAATGCAAGGCATCACTATTAAAGGAACACAGTTAGATTTGGTATTTCTTTCCTGGGCTCCCTCTACAATTACAGAGTGGAATTCACTTCTACAGCACTGTCCTGAAATTAAAGGTGTGTAGGGTGGGTTCTACCCCTCTTCTCAAAAGTTATATTCATTCATTCATTCATTATCTGTAACCCTTATCCAGTTCAGGGTCGCGGTGGGTCCAGAGCCTACCTGGAATCATTGGGCACAAGGCAGGAATACACCCTGGAGGGGGCGCCAGTCCTTCACAGGGCAACACATTCACACATTCACACCTACGGACACTTTGGAGTCACCAATCCACCTGCAACGTGTGTTTTTGGACTGTGGGAGGAAGCTGGAGCACCCGGAGGACACAGAGAGAACACACCACACTCCTCACAGACAGATCACCCGGAGCGGGAATCGAACCCACAACCTCCAGGCCCCTGGAGCTGTGTGACTGCGACACATTAATTGCTGCGCCACCGTGCCGCCCTCAGAATATTTAGGCCACTATAAATTAATGTTACTGAACACTACAGTGACATTACATTAGTATATAAACATAATCTACTGACTATCGAAAAAGAAAATAAAAAAAAAACAGAAAAATGCTCCGTCTTCATTCTCACCGTGTTCAGAGACTCTGCTCAGCGGGACAGTTCAGGTCGAAACAGAACCGACTCATGCCATTGTAGTGTAAAATGTCCACACTCTCCTAAAGTAGAACCCTGTTTCTTGCCTATAATCATGAGACATAGCAGCAGATACTGCGGTATGTTCTTTGACAGTTTGACACTTTCACAGTTTG
The DNA here is from genome assembly GCF_029633855.1 of Hoplias malabaricus. NCBI lineage: Eukaryota > Metazoa > Chordata > Actinopteri > Characiformes > Erythrinidae > Hoplias > Hoplias malabaricus. Next base: position 39,669,931 of record NC_089807.1, read on the forward strand.
GCTAAGAGTCATATGAGCACAAGACGAACACTCTCAAAATAAACCTAGGAGTCGATTCTCAAAGAATCGTTTTTTTCAAGTGTCTGGGAACTCTTGGCTAACGATTCATAGTGTTGAAAGTCTTTGAGTCTTTGAGTTTGAGGTTTGCTAGCAGCTTCTTCAGCACATTTTAAACTTCAAATCTTAATGTTAAATAAATGCAAAATGTATATGAACCAAAGAGTTGCAATATTCCTTCTACAACGTTGGATGTTAATGTGTTTATAAATGAATTTTCAGAAACAATACCTTAAAAGATGGGCGGCACTGTGGCGCTGCAGGTAGTGTCACAGTCATGCAGCTCCAGAGGCCTGGAGGTTGTGGGTTCAATTCCCGCTCCAGGTGACTGTCTGTGAGGAGTTGGTGTGTTCTCCCTGTGTCTGCGTGGGTTTCCTCCCACAGTCCAAAAACACACGTTGGTAGGTGGATTGGCGACGCAAAAGTGTGTGTCTGTGTTGCCCTGTGAAGGACTGGTGCCCCCTCCAGGATGTATTCCTGCCTTGCGTCCAATGATTCCAGGTAGGCTCTGGACCCATCGCGACCCTGAACTGGATAAGCACTTACAGATAATGAATGAATGCCTTAAAATTGAGTTTTTTTTCTCAGACTAAAACGAGACTAAATTGAACAATAATTAAACAAAAATTGAGACTAAAACAAATTTTTCTGCAGAAACCAAAAGCATGAGGTAAACTTTATCACATACATGCAGCTCAGCTGTTTAGAAACATGGCAAATCAGGGTCCAGAGTGTGCACTTGTGCACTGGCCTTGGCGGGTCGAATAGTATGTGCTCTGTGGATGGAGTGCAGGCTGTGTCAGACCCGTTCCCCATCTGTGACTCCACAGATCTCGGCTGCTCCTCCTCCACTGATGGGCTCTCTGAGCAGGAGGTCTTCTTTGCTCTGGCCCTGTCATTGCCAAAGCTTCCTCATCCACCCCATGCTGCACGTTGTCCTCTGCTGGAGGCTTGGCAGCTTGGCAGGAGAGATGCCAGGCATTTGCATGCACACGCAGAGAGACACGCAGCTCACACCAGCATCTTTTAACCCTCAGTGTCCCACTGCATGTTTATTACTCTCGCTAGGGTTCTTTCTGCTAAGCTAGGTGCAACAGCTGAGATGAAGAGTGACACTGATGAATCACACTGTTCCCAAACATCTTTTCCCTCGGCGTAGAGGCTTGACCTTTCACAATAAAACCCAGCCTGGTACACCCTGCCTGCATGCACTTTACCAGAGTGAACGCTGCAGGGGCTCCTGGGAAATGTAGTCACTGCAGAAAAGCACGGGTGACTTTTTTCATGGATGGATGATGAGGCATTATTTCTCCCTGCTTCCCTCCATTTTATCGTAGATGTGAATGGTCCTGCAGCACCTGCATTGTGTGGCGGCTTATTGAGCTCACCAGAAGGGCATTCTGGGGAGGCGTGAAGCCTGTCAGCTGCAGCTGCCTCGCGCCACTGCCTTCAGCCAGAGTGAATGGGCTTTTCCGAGGATTGTCAACGGAGAGGAAGAGATGTGTGAAGTGGGAGCTGAGAGTTATTTTGTGGCTGAGTAAGCGTGATTCCACTTTCCTGCACGAGTCAGAGCCGGAAACACTTCGCTGGAGCCATGATTGAGACATGAATGCTCTGTCAGAAGCATCCGGACAGAAGAACATTTATTCCAAACAAATAAACTAGTAACAGCAATGACAGTTCCGCTTGGTGCAACTTTTACAGACCTTATGGATAAACCATGAGCTCAAACAAGCCAGGAGTACGGAGCAAATCTGTTAATGGTTTTTGTCTTAATCCTGGTGCACATTCAGACATTGTTTATTCGTCTGCCTGATGTAGCACACACTCTTTTATGCTAATGTAAGCAATGAAGTGCGATCAGTGTCTCGTCTGCCTGTGTCTGTCTTTGATGAACTGATTGCATTAAAGAACATTAGGTGAGATTTTACAGCACTGTCCTGAAATCAAGTGGGAGGGAGCGAGGGAGGGAGGGAAGGGGCATGTTTTCCTAATCTCCTCCAAAAGTTACATAGTGCATTATGTCAGAGACTCTGTTCTCACTATTACAGGTCAGACAAACACCAAAATGAGTTTAAATATGACCTTAATGTTACTTTAACAAATCTTAGTTATTGTAGTATTAGAGGAATATGATAAAACTATTTTCTGTTGTATTTCCTGAAGTGTCACTGTAACACAGCTCTAGGGTCTTGGGGTCCTGGGTTTGATCTTCACCTTGGGTCACTCTTTATTAAGAGTTTGTTGTGTTCTCCCTGTGTCTGTATGGTTTTCCTCTGTGTGTAATGCAGTGTAATGGACGGGGCTCTGTCAAGTTAATGTTTCCTGCCTTGATATGTCATCCTTTTATTAAATCGCTGATGTGTGGGGAGTGTATTGGTGCAGATCATTCAGGTGAATGCTGCGAACTGGTGGTGATTTCAGTACTAAATTATAAAATGCTCTTATTAAAATGATGCTTTTTCTGTTGTTAGGGTCAATTTCGACCTAGGTATCATTTTAAATCAGAAAACCAAAACAAGTGCCAAATCTAGAATCATAAACACACTCTAAACTACACCAACACCAACAGCCTACAGCTGGCTCCTCCTACAACCACTCGAGCTTCAGTTAGGGGCTTCTATCTTTGTCTGTTTCATAAAACAAGGAAAGACAGACATGTCCAGACACGTAAGGCCCAGTCAGTTTAGAGTTTTGTATCGTGTACATCTCCAGTTTACAGTCTGCAGCAATGAACAATTAAAACCAATCCTTTCATGGATAATGAAGACTAACAAGTTAAAGGAGAAGTAAGAAACAAATTGGTTGATAATTAATAGTTTTTAGGGTGATCTTATGGCTGATTTAAGACACGGGTCAAAACCGACCCAGTAACATAAGAGATGGTAACAGAAAGCTAACACAGGAGGAAGATTAAAAATACAATTGTCAGTGGACAGAATAAGGCATGCACCAGAGAGAGGAAGGATCTAGGAGACCAACACGAACCAACAGATCATCCCATGTAACAGCCACGACTGCAGACATTCAGCAAGCAGTTATGTCCTTTTAGTACCAGCACCACTGGCATGACACAGGACTAAAAGCCGTTCGCAGACTGTTACCAAAAGAGCCACGATGAATGGTTTATTCAACTGCATGAGGATATTAAAGCTGCCTGGGATGGATTATAGCAAGTCATGACCTTGAGCAAAGCACCTAACCCCCAACTGCTCCCTTGGCACCATGGCTAGGGCCGCCCCCTGCTCCAGGCAGGTGTGCTCACTGCCCCTAGTGTTCACTAACGTATGTGTGTGTGCAAATGTGTTTCACTGCATGAACTGAGTTAAATGCGGAGACCAAATTCCTCTGTGTGCCAGCACAGTGGCCAATAAAGTGATTCCAATTCTACTCTTCCTTCAGATATCTTTACAATCTGACTCTTCACTCTGGGTGCAAATATATTTTGATGAGTGTATATCCTCTATATCATCCACTCAACACATCAGACTTCTGAACACACTGACTAACTGCTACTATGTTCTAGAGCTGTTTGTGCCTCAATTCCTCTGTACCTCCACCAAGATTCCTCCATCATCATTATCCATCATCGTTCATTTGCAAAGGAAGCTTGTGTAATCCTAAGAATTGTGGTATGTAGGTGTGTGAGTCGGTGCTGTCAGAAGTCAAGACTTTGATGAGCAGGGCCTCTGCAGTGCAGTCAGAACGCAGCTCCTCTGCATGCTCGTAGGCGTTGTTATTTTATTTGTTTTCCACGCTCTGCATGCCACGAACAGGGGAGAGTTTCCTGCTCTTCTTCATTATGGCTTTCCTTTGATATTGGGAGTTCTTAGCAAAAGCCTGAAGTCTTCCATTATTGCGAGTTGCTCCAAGACACAGGCTGCAGTGTCAGGGAGGCCTTAGCTGGGCTTCTTTTGGGTGGAGTGTATTTTTACTTATTTATTTATTTATTTTTTATTGCCTTCAGCGGCAGAAGTGTTCCCGTCCTCGTCAGGATTGCTTTTCTCTGTTGTTTTGATTATTCCCTACCATGGAAAGCAAGAGGAAAAAAATAGTAAACAACCAGAGCATGGAAATGTGATTTCTCACAGAAAACACATTCCCCAAGAGTGTGTAGTATAGATAGTCCTGTTGCGTGCTCGAGTATATGTATCTGCATTGTCCACCGTCACTGAAGGTCTCACCTGATTAATGCGCATCCTGTCAAACTTTGTTTGAAATTACACTTGGTTTGGGGTGGGATTACACGCTCGTACCCTTTTAAAGCAACATCAGTATTCTGCGTATGTGTTCTTAAATAGTAATGGTACCCACATTAAACCCATAAAGCACCATATAATTAATCATGGTTATAATCGCATATTATTATATCCTCCACATCTCTTCTATATTAGAAACATCCACCTTATGACCACCTCATTGTTTCTACACTCACTGTCCACAGACCATACAGGAGTACTTTAGTTCTACACTGTAGTCCATTTATTGCTCTGCATACTTTTATTTTGCTCTCTTTTACCTTGTTCTTCAATGGCCAGGACACCCCCCCCCCACACACACACACCCCACAAGGCAGGAGTGTCTAATAGAGTGGACAATTGACACTGTTTTTAAAAGCTCCAGCAGCACTGCTGTGTCTGATCCATTTAGACCAGTGCAACACACACTAACACACCACCACTATGTCAGTGGTGCTCAGTAGGAGTCTTGACCATTGAAGATCAGGGTGAAAAGGGGGCAGACAAAGTATGCAGAACAACAGATGAACTGTAGAACTACAAAACGCACCTGTGTGGTCACTGGAGGTGATAAAATGGGTAGTGTGTGTGTAAAAACAAGGCTGTGGTCATAATCTTATGGCTGATCGGTGTATATGTCCACTTGTTAAAGGCCTCCATTTTATAGCATTCGTTTAACTTGTGCATTCATTCCCCTCTTCAGCACACAGCCCTCCTCCTCCTCCTCCTCCAGCGTGACTTTTTTTTCCTCCCGCCGCTGTTCCATTAGTGCTGAGAGGTTAATTTTAGCACCTCTGTATCTCCACACGCCATCTGCGCTCGCCAATTAGAAATTAGCCCGGGCTGCTGGTGCTGCCAGGGGGGCCTGATAGTCCGGGTGATGGCCCTCGCTCTGATTCCTCTTTTATTTACGTCCTCCAGGAGCTGCAGCCTTGGGCCTGAGGAGGATGGGCCTGCCGCTGGTGACTGAGATTACGGCAACTCAGCACAGCAGCGCTGAACAGGGGAAAGCTGACTGGATTTAGGGCTGGGGTCTGAGCACATTGCAGCAATGGACTTTAAAAAGTAATGAGTGTTTTCCCAAGGCAAATATAGGGCAAATTAACTTTTAGACTCACAATTGTTGGTGATAAAAGACTCCTGTGCTTAAGAAGTCTTTTCAACGTGAGTATAAAGTGGACATATTGTCAGTTTTTGTCACATGCCCTTGTCTGCGTCCAGTCACGGTGCTGGATTCACGTTTGAGGGTGTGACACGTTTAAACAGAGCAAAACAAACAGAAAGGGTGCAGAGATATAAAAGCAAAGATGTCTAAAAACTAGAGTTTATGTTCCTCGCTCCTCACTACTGTGCACTCGCGGTTTCAGTGAACTGCAAGTGGCTTAATTCATTACCTTAATTTAGTAATCTGTTCCCACAATTTAGTAATCTGTTCCGACAATTTAGTAAAAATATTATTTAGGGACTTAATTTGTTCCCTCAATTTAGTAATCTGTTCCCACAATTTAGTAATTTGTTTCCTCAATTTAGTAATCCGTTCCCACAATTTAGTAAAAATATTATTTAGGGACCTAATTTGTTGACTCAATTTAGTAATTTGTTCCCTCAATTTAGTAGTCAGTTCCCACAATTTAGTAGTCAGTTCCCACAATTTAGTAATCTGTTCCCACAATTTAGTAATTTGTTCCCTCAATTTAGTAATCCGTTCCCACAATTTAGTAAAAATATTATTTAGGGACTTATTATGATTTAAAGCAACAGGCGCAGGAACCAATCGTCCTAAACAGGGCTGTTTAGAAAGGGGAAGAACGCTGTAATGACCAAAGCAGGTCACGGATTTTTCATCATTAAGTGGAAAAGGAGTAGATGTTCGACAGCAACATACGTTCATCTAATCAATCATAACCCTGGACTGAGCACGATAGGGAAGAAAGTGCCTGTTTCTGTCTAGCAGGGCAGTGCTGGGGGGATGGGGGTGGACCTGTTCTTCTAGAACACACAGGCTGTAAAAATCACTATGCAAGTAATACAGAAATTGAAGTCCATTTTAAAGATTTAAAGACGTGAACCAAACAATGAAATAACAGCAGAGTGAAGCTGAAGGACAGTGGACTATTCAGAAAGGCAGGCTTTTATGGGTTGTATAAAGTTCTAGCACCACTCCAGCCATGTCTGCAAAGTCTGTTCTCAGCAAAGTGCAAAGAGCAATATTTCCACGAATTCAAAGGCCACGTTTAGCTGTGTTTTTAATGTCCGGCCATTGCCGAACCATATTCTCTCTTGGTCATTGTTGGAAGTTTTGGGGAAAGCTTCGACCCTTTAGTGTCAGCCTCCTAAATTACAGCCCTTTTTGTGCTGCTTCACAACAGTACAATTTTCTTGTCTGCTTTTTTAGCCTCCAGTTCAAAAAGCTGCAGTGGCTCAGCCTGACGCATGTGTGCGTGTGTGTGTGTGTGTGTGTGTGTGGGTGTGTGTGTGTGGGTGGGTGAGGGACTTGGAGGAGGACTTCAAAGCTGTTCGAGCTTTTTCTCCCAGCACAAGACCTAAAGGGGGAGAGAGAGAAGGGCAGAGTGAAAGATAGAGGGATGAAACATAAATGGGATGATAGGAAAAGAGGGATCATCAGGATGTAAAATTAGGAATGTGAGGAAGCAAAATGAAGCAGGATTATTCCTCGTTACAGGATTGAACTCTTGGGGTGCGTCTCTGAAGCGCTCGACAGGCAGCAGCTGCTCTGTCGATATGGGGAAGTTAAAGAGAATGGGCTGAAAGTCTGACATGATGATAAATCAATAGCCATCTTACCTGCCTCTCATGTGAGGAGAGAGTGGAGAGAGGAATGGGACTGATCGAGCCTCTTCGTAGCCTATAGATATTACACAGGCCCCAGGGCACACAGCAGCAATATTGCATTTGAGCTGTGAGCTATAGGGAATGTTGAGGCCTGTATTAAACTCCACTGGGACTGGAGAACTCTTAGACATTTGTGACAACTGCTCTTAGTTTAGGACTTTGTGCTCGCTCAAGCCTCCAAGCAAGGGACCAGGGAAGTGAGCAGAACAAGTGTCTAGTCACAAAATCCAGAATTGGCTCTTCTAGTCTTCCTTTATTTCAGAGTTGTTGAATGCAGGTAGTAGACACTGGACGTCCTAAATGACCCAGAGATCTTCTGACCTTTCTATGACTCATTTGATTCCCCATCTTCGATCCTTATTACACCTTGTCCACAAGGGGGCACTATCAGAATGCCAACCCCTTAGTAGAGCATCTCAAACCCACTTTTTTGTTCTGTATAGAAGATTATTCAGTATAAATGTATGACAAAACACTGAATGAACACTCACACCTATGGGCAATTCCACACAGACTGTGCTTTTGGATTGTGGCAGGATAGTGGAGCACCTGGAGAAAACCAATGCAGACACAGGGAGAACACCTCCAACTACTCACGGACAGTGATAAAAGGCATGATTGTATGGGAAATATACATGTGGAAAAATATTATTTAGAGACTTCATTCGTTCCCTCAATTTAGTAAAAATATTATTTAGAGACTTAATCCGTTACCTTAATTTAGTAATCTGTTCCCACAATTTAGTAATTTGTTCCCACAATTTAGTAATTTGTTTCTTCACTTTAGTAATCTGTTCCGACAATTTAGTAAAAATATTATTTAGGGACTTAATTTATTCCCTCATTTTAGTAATTTGTTCCCTCAATTTAGTAATCAGTTCCCACAATTTAGTAAAAATATTATTTAGGGATTTACTTTTGTTCCCTCAATTTAGTAATCTGTTCCCTCAATTTAGTAATCTGTTCCCAGAATTTAGTAATCTGTTCCCTCAATTTAGTAATCTGTTCCCACAATTCAGTAATCCGTTCCCCCAATTTAGTAAAAATATTATTTTAGGGACTTAATTTGTTCACTCAATTTAGTCATTTGTTCCCTCAATTTAGTAATCTGTTCCCACAATTTAGTAATCCGTTCCCACAATTTAGTAAAAAAATATTTTTTAGGGACTTAATTTGTTCACTCAGTTTAGTAATTTGTTCCCTCAATTTAGTAATCAGTTCCCACAATTTAGCATTCGGTTCCCACAATTTAGTAATTTGTTCAAAGTATACTTAATTCGTTCCCTCAATTTAGTAAATTTAGTGAACAGATGTATTAGGGTCACATGAAATGCATGCAATTCCTACAAATGGTGCCCTTAATATGAAATAGGCCAGAGTTCAAACTTGGCTAGGGATTCATTCTTCTTTATTTATCTGACCTTTTCCAACCTGGTTAACAGAGTTAGCCTCGACCTCTTTAGTTAAAGTGTAGCAGGCTTGGAATCACCACTGCAACAGCAAAGCTGATTCTGACCCTACTGACCCCTCTCAGTATTACCATTCTCTCTCATTACAGCCCTCACTGGATCATTATTCTCTTTATTAAAACATATTGGTCAAACTCTGCGGTGGAGGGAAGGAACAGGTCTGTGCAAATGGCGTCCGGTGCTCCTTCTCTATTAGACGAGCCCCTCCAGCTCTCTTTCCCAATAATTCCTCTGTGTTCCTCTTTCTTAATGGTAAGTCAATGGCATTGACAGCGCAGGCTTTTCAAGAAACGTCTTGCCGCCAGTTCAATGAAGCTATATTTGCCAGAGCTATAGAGTCAGAGGAGAAGCCAAGGCTTGAAAAGGATTCAGTGAAGAGCACGTCAGAAGTTCAGAGACGGAGGAGGAGCTTATGTTTAATGGAAGATATTTGGAGCGTCTGGCTTTGATGATGGAGTGTGTTCTCCAGGGAGTCGGAATTGAGTTTGTGTTCTGGTTTCGGCGGAGTTTGTTTGGTGGAGTTGGGCTTGATCTCCACGGTGATGGAGTTTGCTCTCGATGGTGTCTTTGATGGTCTCGCATCTTATCTGCTTGATCATTTCAGGGTCACGCTTCTGTGACAGTTATGGGGGGTTTCATCTTCACGATTTTGGTGGTGGGGTTTGATCTCCATGATTCTGGTAAAATGGTTGGGTCTTTGTGGTGATGGAGTTTGCTCCTAACGCTTTCTATGATGGTCATAGACTTTCTTGTCCATGATGTTAATGCTTGGGTTTGATCTTCATTCGCATGTTTCCATTAGTACATTGTAAAAACTGTAAAAAAAAAAATAAAAATAATAATAATTATCTTTTAAAGGTATAGCAATGGTTTCAAAGTCCAGTTGTGTTCCTTAAAGGTACATTACATTCTCGTCTCCAGAAGAAGAAGTGAATATTTGTAATTTTATTATTATTGAGCTCTGTAAGATAAAAGGAACCTATGTCCTGCACTGTAAAAATGTCTGTGAATTTTACAGTGGAAAACCATGACGGTAAATGACTGTAAACTCTAAAAAGGTTGAAAACAGTTTCTGTAACAGTGAAATACTGTAAATACTTTTATCAGCCAAAATACACATATTTACATCTCTGTACTGTAAAAAATACACTATTCCACTGTTAAGAAAACAATTACTGTACGCACAAACAATTAGTGGTTGTTTTTTTTTTTTTTTTTTTACAGAAATTTACTGTAAACAGAACAATTCTTAGGGGCGGCATGGTGGCGCAGCAGGTAGTGTCGCCGTCACACAGCTCCAGGGGCCTGGAGGTTGTGGGTTTGATTCCCGATCCGGGTGACTGTCTGTGAGGAGTGTGGTGTGTTCTCCCTGTGTCTGTGTGGGTTTCCTCCGGGTGACTGCCTGTGAGGAGTGTGGTGTGTTCTCCCTGTGTCTGTGTGGGTTTCCTCCGGGTGACTGTCTGTGAGGAGTTGGTGTGTTCTCCCTGTGTCTGTGTGGATTTCCTCCAGGTGACTGTCTGGGAGGAGTGTGGTGTGTTCTCTCCGTGTCCGCGTGGGTTTCCTCCGGGTGCTCCGATTTCCTCCCACAGTCCAAAAACACATGTTGGAAGGTGGATTGGTGACTCAAAAGTTTCTGTTGGTGTGAGTGAATGTGTGTGACTGTGTTGCCCTATGAAGGACTGGCGCCCCCTCCAGGGTGTATTCCCGCCTTGTGCCCAATGACTCCAGGTAGGCTCTGGACCCACCGCGACCCTGAACTGGATAAGGGTTACAGATGAATGAAAACAATTCTTAAATGTAAAATCAATGATTGCCAAAAACGTGACTTTATATTTTACGGTGAAATTCTGGCAACCACAGCTGCCAGTTTTTTATCGTAAATTTAATGGATTTATTATTATTATTATATTTTTTACAGTGTGAAGATGAAATGGGGCGCATGAAACCAACAAAACATTCAAATCTACAATTAATATAGAATATGGTACAAATCTGGTTCCCCAAGGTGCTGAATATGTAAATCACTACAGTGACAGAGCTGGGTTCAGTCCCCAAAAAACGACAACAATATGTGAATACACAACGAGTAAACAAAGCTTAACACCACCGCTGAGGACGTGGAGCTGGTTGTCGTTGAGCTAGTGTCTGAGTTTGTTCTCTGTTGTTTTACTGATGAAGTTGAATGCCCCTTGTGTTACCGAGGAAGTTCGCCGTGTCTGTTTCACATCTCTGTGTGATATGGGTGCGATGGCAGTTTCAGGTGGAGTTCTCTCAGAGCCTGTCAGGGTCCGGTCGGGATCAGTGCAGCGGTGGGGCAGCTTGATGGCAAGCTGGAGTGGGTGAGGAATTTTAAAGAGAGCTGAGATCTGCTTGGATTGGTAAATCTCAGTGAGAAAGAGAGGAGCGAGGGTCTGGACAGAATAGCTAAAAAAAAAAAAAAACATATTTGCCACCCGGTCTCTCCTCTTTAAGCATTCATTTGAGCTTTCTCTTTCTTCTCTCCCTCGTGTCCTTTTAGCATTCCTGTGAGCTCTCTCTCTCTCTCTCTCTCTCATATCCCTCCCCACATCTTTTTCCAGAACTCTTTACAAAGTAAACTACAGATGTTCTGCCATCAGTGAAACTAGCTGTATTTGAACAAGAGGTCTACAGTCATCGTTAGCAGTGGCTATTGAGTATTGAGTATTGAGTTCATAAATAATTATGAATTATATAAACAATAAGACAAAACTATTGATATGAGACTAAGACTGAAATGACCACCTTGTATCTACAGTCATTGTCTATTTGACCAACTCCACTGATGATACAGATACAGTTTGTAGTTCTACAATTAAACTGTAGTCCAGGTGTTGCTCTGCATACAGCCCTGCAGCACCACCGTGGAGTGGTGGATGTATTACTGGATCAGACAAAGCAGTGCTCCTGGAGTTTTTAAGCACTGTGCCCACTGTCCTCTTTGTTAGACTACCCTACCTTTATTGGTGCACCTTGAAGCTGTAAGATCAGAGACAGTGGCTCATCTGCTGCTGTACGGTTTGTGTTGGTCGTCGTCAGTGGTAACTGGAAGTCACTAATGAGTGTCTAAACAAGGTGGTCATTTGTGACATCATTCGTAACATACCTATGTGTTATTCATTGGTTTATGTGTGAAATATTGCACAACTGACCAGAGGTGCTAGGTTAAATGGTACTATATTTTTTTACATGCTTAATCTCCAGTGTCCTCTGCTGAAAGTCATACGTCTAGATTCACTGAAATCTGAGAAAACTTGCTGACTTCAAGCCTGCATCGTGCTCCGTGCCTCGTTTTGTTCAGTACAGATATGTTTTAACCAGAGACCCTTGAACGTGGAGTGGTAGCGGTGAGCTCGTGGGTTGCTTCTCGTGGAACGCTCTAGCGTTATGGGCTTTAGAGGTTTGGAGAAGGGAATAAATAGCTATGTTTAAGTAGTTGAAGAGGTTTAATCACTACAGAAGCTTGTGCAGAGGCTTTTGGGTCTCCTCCAGTTTTTTTGGATGGTAAATGTGCTGCTATGCAAAACAGAGCACTGTTGGGGGCCTGGGGTTAGATTGTGCTCGAAGCCCTGCTGTTGTTTACCGTGGCCGATGGAGAAAAGCGTTAACACACCGACTCGTGCCTGGCTCTTTCAGCCTGGTGTGTGTCTAATACGAAAGCATTTGTGGAATCAGAGGGTCAAGAGAATGGCCCGGTTGTAAAACGTTTTAGCGGTGATTGTTTGAAGCCGTGCAGTGTCTGATTAAATTGAACATGAGCCCAATTAACACTGCCACAATCGTTTAACTTCCGACCAGGAGCAGAGGCTGTTTTGATGCAGTCGGTCAGGTTGAGTAAGACATGTTTGTTTTCATGTCACTAACGGACGTCTGAGCTTTTCTGAGAGTCATCGCAGTGTCCAGACGATCCAGAACAGGGACGGTATCCACACAATGTTGTGGTCTATATGGCTCAGATCAGCAGAACCGAGTACATATATAATGAAAAAGAGCTGTCCACATATTCTTAACGTTTATAGCACTTTTACACGGATAGGAAACTTGAATTTTCATGCTGAACATATTACACCTCCCCCCATCCCCCCACCATTAACCCTTTGCATGTGTTACACAGGTACCACCCCATACCTTGGCTTTTAAAGGATTAAGAGAGTCCTTTGACTCTGGAGAAGTTTTCTGGAGACTCTTTGAAATGATCTGATCTGCGTTCCTCTGAATGCTCGGATGGGGATTTGGGAACAGAATGGAGGGTCTTTATTGTGATGAAATGAGGAAGAGCTCAGAAGAGACGAAGAGAGAGGAGAGAGGCTGAAATGAGAGGATTAGCATCTCTTTCTTTATATACAATGAGAGTAATTATACCCCCCCCCCCCCCCCCCCACACACACACACACACACACACACACACACACTCTGTGAGTTGAAGGGCTGATGGAATGACAGTGTGCTGCTCTATCTTCACCTTTTAGATCCTACCGTAGTCCTTATTCAACCTCTCTCTCTCTCTCTCTCTCTCTCTCTCTCTCTTTAACTTGTCTCTGTTTTATTTTGTCTCTCTCTCTCTCTCTCTCTCTCTTTTCTCTCTCTTCCTCCTTTCACTTTGTCCTATCTTTTTTTGTCTTTGTTTTTTTTCTTTCCTTTTCTCACTCTCTCCTTCCTTCTGACATTTAAGCCATTTGCTTTCTTCACTTTGCATTGGTCTCTCACTCACTCCTTTTTTCTTCTCATTCATTCATTCTATTCTTACCTCTGTCCTTTTTCTAATTTCTCTCTCTCTCTCTCTCTCTCTCTCTCTCTCTCTTGTGTGTGTGCGTGTATCATCTTCTGTGGAGGAGATTGTGAATGAGGAGCTCAGCCTTTCACTAATTACATTTTTTTTTGTTTTTTTTTTTGTGGGAAGTGAGAGAGAGAGAGAGAGAGAGAGAGAGAGAGAGAGAGAGAGAGAGAAGCGCAAGTAAGAGCTAGTGCAGTGGATCTGGTCTTCTCTCTCTGACAGAGAGAGAGAGAGAGATGGATAGAGCGGTGTAGCGGACATAAAACCAGTTCTCCTCTTCTCTTCTTCTGTCCTCCATCGTCCCTTTCCTCCCGTCTCTCCTGAACACCCTCCTTCCTGCCCCCTTTTCCCCACCCCTCCAGCGTCCTGCGCGTGTGTGAGTGTGTGTTAGTTCTCCTGCGTGCGACTGAGGGAGGTGTGTGAGTGGAAGGCTGTGGATCAGCACCGTGGACAGCGCTGGACTGGGATTAGTAAAGGACCCTGGGATATTTCTGAGATGGAGGCAGACAGTCTGGCGAGAGCGGTCCCCGGTGAGTCACCAGTCCTTTCCTCACTGACCACTCGTCCTTCACTCCTTCTCTCGCTCTGTCTCTGTCTTCTTCTCACTTCCCTTCATTCTCTCCATGTGCTCTCTCTCTCTCTCTCTCTCTCTCTGTCTGCACCACTCTCTCTTTATATATCTGTCCCTTTTTATTCTCTACTTTCCTGATTTCCCCTTTCACTGTCCTCTCCCTCTGTCTGTTTCTCTATATCTTTACTCTCATTCTGTGTTTACATCAGTTTTTCTCTCTCTCTCTGTTTCTTTTTCTGTCTCACTTTCTCGTTCCGTCTCCGTTTTCCCCTCATGCTGTTTGTCACTGTCTTAACATCTGTCTCCTTCTCCCTTCTTTTCA